>NC_044037.1:259339939-259614939 GCF_901765095.1 Microcaecilia unicolor
GATGATGTCAAAGCCCAGCTGTACAAGCTGGGTCTCTCACGCTGTTTAGTTGTATGGAGCCACCAAAACAAGCTTACTGCTGCTGCTCATGTACTCACTCCCAACCATTAAAAGCTCTGTAAGATTCAGTGACTATCTTTTGTTTTACTAAATTAAAACAAGCATTAGCCTATACCGCTCACAATTGCTGAAAAGACGTTATTATAGGAGAAAAGCCCTCAGAAACTAAAGGACTGTAGCCTTTAGAATAATATGGTTCAGTATTACAAACCACTCTTTTGTTTCTATCATCAGGCAAAAACTCCGTTTTCTTTGTTTGTTGTGTTTTTTCTTTGTTTATCTTTTAATCTTTTACTATGTTTGTACAACAAAATAAACTTTTCTAAGAAAGGAGAAAAGCCAGCACTTAGCTTTCAAAGTCCTACGGGGCCACTGTTTCACCCCTATTGAGGCTTCATCAGGAACCAGTGCTTACGATCAAGACGCCAAAACAATGACATCTGAAAAGAGAAAAAGACTCTTTAGTTTCAAAATATACTTACCTTTTCGATTTCAGCACATACAATCCTCTTGAACACCTACATTGTCTCTTCCCTCTTGTACTTGAAAATGGCGCTAATACGTCAGACTCCAATTCTAGACATTTAAATACTGCGACGTGATTAGTCCATTTTCATAACCACGCCCTTGATGAATCCAACTAAATGGAACTGGATAGAAAATTGCTTTCAGAAAAATGAATCTTCAAAAAATTCAATTTATGATTACTAATAGAACACATGCCGGTCCACACTGCTATTTTAAACTGAAAAGTTCTAAACTTCTCAGGTGAAAAATCCACTTAGCCTCACAGCGTTGTAACATTAATTTTCTGTCTCCCCCTCAGCTGAGAGGTTCAATCCTGTCCAATACACAACATTTCATTTCCTCAAAAACGTCTTGTGACTTAATGCAGTGGTCCACTAAAGGTACTTTAAGAACTGCTCTCCTTATATTTGAGCGATGCTCAAGCAGTCTCACTTTTAATTGTCGAGTTGTCATTCCCACGTAAATTTTTGAGCATGGACATGTGATCGTATATACCACATGGTCAGATAAACAATTGCTAAAATGTTTTAAAGCAAAAGTTCTATGATTGACATCATCTTTGAAAAACTTTGTCTGTTCTGTTCATGGGGGCGTGTCGGAGGCGTAGCGAAGGCGGAACTGGAGCATGCTTAAGGGATGGGCGTTCTCGGCCGATAATGGAAAAAAGAAGGGCGTCCCTGACGAGCATTTGGTCGACTTGGTCCATTTTTTTCATGACCAAGCCTCAAAAAGGTGCCCAAACTGACCAGATGACCACCGGAGGGAATTGGAGATGACATCCCCTTACTCCCCTAGTGGTCACCAACCCCCTCTCACCCTAAAAAATAATTTTTAAACTTTTTTTGCCAGCCTCTATGCCAGCCTCAAATGTCATACCCAGCTCCATGACAGCAGTATGCAGGTCCCTGGAGCAGTTTTAGTGGGTGCAGTGTACTTCAGGCAGGCAGACCCAGGCCCATCCCCCCCTATCTGTTACACTTGTGCTGGTAAATGTTAGCCCTTCAAAACCCACCCGAAACCCACTGTACCCACATGTAGGTGCCCCCCTTCACCCCTTAGGGCTATGGTAGTGGTGTACAGTTGTGGGGAGTGGGTTTTTTTTTTTTGGGGGGGGGGTGTTGGGGGGCTCAGCACCCAAGGTAAGGGAGCTATGCAGCTGGGAGCAATTTGTGAAATCTAAAGTAGTGCCCCCTAGGGTGCCAGGTTGGTGTCCTGGCATGTCAGGGGGACCAGTGCACTACAAATGCTGGCTCCTCCCACGACCAAATGCCTTGGATTTGGTCCTTTTTGAGATGGGCGTCCTCGGTTACCATTATCACTGAAAAACAGGGTCGACCATCTCAACTAGGTCAACCATCTCAAAGTTCGACCTAAATGTTGAGATTTGGGCGTCCCCGACCATATTATCGAAATGAAAGATGGACGCCCATCTTGTTTTGATAATAGAGGTTTTCCCGCCCCTTCATGGGGCCGTTCTGTGGGACGCCCTCAGGAAAACTTGGGCGCTCCGTTCGATTATGCCCCTCCACGTTTCTGAGGGCTTTTCTCCTATAATAACGTCTTTTCAGTAGTAGTAGTATAGGCTAATGCTTGTTTTCATTTAATATTGCATTACCTGATCTTAGCGTTAGCATTTGCTACTATCTTTTGTTTGTCTGCTTTACTTTGATTGTATCCCCCCTCCTCCATATAAGAGTAGGGTGGCCCCCTTCTCAGTTATCTGCATTCTAGGGGATTCTTATACCATGAATTGCTGTTCCGAATGGCTCCTTTTTCTACTGGCTCGTGGGGTTTTCCTGCCACAGATCACAGCAGTGACACCTCATTTTGTCGTGAGCTCCCCACCCACTTGGGGTCAAATGCTGTGGCCTTCCCTCAATGGTAGAGTTTCAATAGCTTCCTGAATGTTATTATTGAAAATGTCCAAACCTATAGCCAAAAGATGTGTGCCGTCAGGACGATACAGACCCGGACAATCCTCTGTTAAACTGTCATGTGTAATAGCAGTGCCATATGGAGCTACCATGAACTTGTGCATCCACCTGTCAGTTTTGCGTCTTGTCCAGTGGGACTTTTCCCCTTTCCATACACATCACGGTATGATGTGGGACCATAACACGTGAGTAGTAGGACATCACCTCCAAATTTCCATGATGCAGTGGGTTAATATAAGGTCATTGCCGCCCAAGTGGATGAGCATTCCCCAGGGGGAGCTGATTCTCCTACAGCCGTGCAAAACACCTGTGACAAGAGTTGATCCCACCTCATACCGTGCTGGCCAGACCAAACCAGTGTAGCGCTGATGCAGACAGACCGAGTCCCAGCCCAACTGGTAGGCAGGTGCTCTTCTGTGGGCCCAGTGCACAAAGAAATGGCCAAGAATCCATACGTATAGCAAACCTGCGTGAAACAGACAATGCATAAGACAAGGAATGAAAAACTCCTTGTAGCCCATTATTTGTAATGGGATATCTAATGCTCTAACTCAATGTATATAACTTCTAGGTGATCTATAACTCCTGGGATTCTTATGCCTATATACGGTTTAGCTGGTTCTTATGCCTATATGTAGAGTGCCACAGGGGAAGGGGATTGTGCCTAGTGTAAAGCTTGAATCTGTCTGAGGACCATCTACCCAATGCCTCGATTTGGTCATTTATTTGCATGTGCTAACAACCAGAGGGCCTGGGGGGGGGGGGGGGGGGGGGGGGGGGGGCATAGGACATAATTTTGCAAACTACTACTACTTATTTCTATAGCGCTACTAGACGTACACAGCGCTATACACTTGAACATGAAGAGACAGTCCCTGCTCAACAGAGCTTACAATCTAATTAGGACAGGACTGAGCACAAGGCAGATTGTGCTGTCTGCCAAACCACCTAGCGTGATCAGTTTTCCTCGGGCCACCTGATCTGTTTTGGATCTCCGGAGAGCAATGGGGGACCCTAGAGGGCACTTTTTTGCGCTTCATAAAAATGCTCCCAGGTACACATCTCACCTTTGCTCCCTTATCTTGTCTCCTGGGCCCTCCAAAACCCACTGTCCCCCACTGTACACCACTACAATAGTCCTTATGGGTGAAGGGAGCACACATATGTGGGTACAGTAGGGTTTTGGTGACCTTGGGAGGAGTCGCAGTTTCCACCACAAATGTGACGGGAGGAGGGAGAGAGGGACCTAGATCCCTCACTATGCACTGCACTGACCACTACACTACTTCATGGACCTGAATGCTTCTCTAATAAACCTGACTTTAACATCTGAGACTGTCATAGAGGTTGTAAGTCATATTTTTATTCACATTATTTGGAGGTGGAAGGGGTCAGTGACCACTGGGGCGGGTATTGGGGGTCACCCCTGATTCCCTCCAGTGGTCATCTTGGTTTTAGTCCTGGACATTTTTGTCTTGTTCCATTATGGCTGTAAAACATCCAGTTATGCACACATTAATCCCACCTTCGAAATGCCCCGTTGTGATTTGAACACACTTCTGATGGTCTTCATAGAAAAACATCTAAAAATAGGTTTTGAAAATACTGATTTGGACTGTTTTATGAGAAAAACGTCCAAATGCTGCTTTATGCCACGTTAGACGTTTTTCTCTTTCAAAAATGAGCCCCATATTCTTTTCCCTCCCTCTGCCACTAAGGCCTTCTAGTGTAAATTTATTATTTTTATTTATTAGGATTTATTTACCATCATGCGTGCTTGGATTCTGCAGCTGTTTGGCTCTTATAGCAGTCTGTTCCAAGTGTCTCTCGCTCTCTCAGTGGAAGGTATTTCTCACATATATTTTGAGCAATTTTCTCTTCAGCTTTTTACAATAACCCATTTTCCATAATTTCTCATTCTATGGTAGAAGCCAGGAGTAGTAGACTTAAGAGTTTGATGGGATATACATTCATTTTGTTTTGAAATAAGTAGACATGAGTTCAGGTAGCAGCAACATCTGAAAGAGAAGAGATTGGAGAAAACAGAGGAAGAAGAGAAAGAAGTAAAATCGAGTCACTTTTCATCAACATATTAATGGTAAGAGCAGTTGAAAAAGAGAGCTAGAGCTGGAGCAGCATTGGGGGCATGTCCAAGATGGCAGTCTAGGTAGTCGCGTTTTGTTGTGCTCCGGAGCTTTTCTTTGGTTCCTTGAATGCCGAAAGGAAAGGAAAGATCAGGGGTTTACCCTGTGACTCCTGCAGTTCCAATGGGCGTATCTGCGGCCGTTTCGGAGAGGAGTCCCAGCCCGTATAGTCCTCTACAGATTCTGGTAGCAATGTGTACATTGGGAATAGCAGCTGCCAGAGCATCAGAAGTCGGGGTCTCTGATGCAGCCTTGCAGGGACAAGGTCCAACGTAGCTGCGCACCTAGAGGAGAGATCCCCTAGAGTACTGGGCCTCCCATTTGCTTTGGAAGCTGCTGAAGTGAATTTGCCTGGGGAAGAGGTTTCATTTAGCATAGTGATGGGAGAATTGGTAATTGATTCTGTTCAGTCTAGACTGAAAATCAACTTAAAGTGGTTGAAACTTCAATCTTCCAAATAAAGGAGGTGGAAACTAAATTACTGCAAGGGACTAATTTAGTTCATCATAAACTTGAAAATCTGGAAAATGGAGCTAGAACTTACAAAACTACTACTACTTATCATTTCTATAGCGCTACAAGGCATACGCAGCGCTGTACACCATACACAAAAAAGACAGTCCCTGCTCAAAGAGCTTACAATCTAGATAAGACAGGTAAACAGACCGAACAATAAGGGAAAGGAATAAAGAGGTGAGGATAAAAGGGAATAAAGAGGTGAGGATAAAAGGACCGCAAGTGAGTATTGGTTAGGAGTCAAAAGCAGTGGTAAAGAGGTGGGCTTTAAGTTTGGACTTGAAAACGGCCAAAGACGGGGCTAGACGTACAGGCTCGGGAAGTCTATTCCAGGCATGAGGCACAGCAAGATAAAAGGAACGGAGTCTTAAATGGTTGCATATGTGTTTACATGTCGACTGGCACTTTAGATGATGACTCTGGTTGTGAAGAACAAAGTCCAGTGCTGGGCAGGCTTGTACGGTCTGGGTCCCATATATGGCAATCCAGTTTAGGATCGGCTGGAGAGGGCTTGAACAGAAACTCCAATAATTTGGAATGTGAGGGCAGTGCCAGGCAGACCTTTACAGTCTGTGTCCCGCAATTGACAAGATGGATTCGGATAGGCTGGAGTGGGCTTCAACGGCAACTTCAGTAGTTGGATACTTCGGACAGGGCCAGGCAGGTCTATGTCCCAGAAATACCAAAGAGAGACAGTGATCAAGTAGTTTATATCCCATTCATTGTTGGTTTAATCATGACTTGATAATGAATGTGACTGTTGGGCAGACTGGATGGGCTGTTCTGACAAGGAATTGAGCAAAAACAGGAACTGGAGAGAAATGAATGCTACTCAAACCCCTATCCTAATATTCCCAAAGAAGAGATGGTATTTAACTGAAGAGAGTGATAGACTATATTGAAGGCAAAAGATAGATCAACTAAAGGAGAATATTTATTTATTTTAAAAATTTGTACACCAGCTAACTGAAATGCTAAAATGGTCTCTGTAGAGATAGTAAGGATGAAACACAGACTGGCCAAAAGATCAAGGAGCTGGTGCTAGGGCTGATATTAGGGAGTGCAAAAAGGATAATTGCCCTTGGTCCCCATGCCACAGGGTACTCCAAGTCCGAAGCTGAGATACAGCCTGTGGGTGGGTTTTGGTGCCCCCTGCCGCATATTTGCCCTGGCACTGTAACACCAGCCTAGTCTGGAACTATTTAATGGTTGTGTGAAGGTTTCTTAAGATGAAAGCAGATGCTACTTTAAAACTGAGAATTAAAAAAATCAAATGAGATAAGAGTTCAATATGAGGACATGCCATGCAGTTACATAGTACACTTAAAACAAACAGGAGGCAATATTTTTTTCATAATTAAGCTCTGGAACTCATTGTCAGAGGATGTGGTAAAAACAGTAAGTGTAGCTCTGTTTTAAAATAGTTTAGATGAATCCCGGGAGGTCAAGTCCATAAACTGTTATTAAAGTAGACCTGAAGAAAGCCATTGCTTATTCCTGGGGTTAGGTAGTATGGATTCTTGCTACTTTTTGGGATTCTACCCAAGTACTTTTGACGTACACTGGCAACTGCTGGAAACAGGAAATTGGGATAGATGAGCCTTTGTACTGACCTAGTATGACAGTTCTTATGTTCTTACCACCAAGATGAAAGAAAGGATCAAGGTTAATTAAGAGGAAAAGAATGGCAACAGGATCAGTAAGGGAAGCAGTGGAATTTGAGACATGAAACAGGTTTTCTGGTTGGTAGTCAGAGTGGGAAGAGTAAAGAGAACAAGAGTCAAAGAGGAAAGGCAAGGTGATAAGAGATAAGTGATTTAAGAGAATTTAGCAAGAAAGAAATTGTAAAGACATTTACATGTTAAAGTAGGTCAGATTTGTGGAGAAGGGTTAGGAAGGAGTGAATTAAAGACGTGAAGGAGTTGGCAGGAGTTATCGGATGACAAGGAGATAAGGGTTCTGTAATAGCAGGGTTTAGCTTGTTAAATATAGTTTAGAGAACAAAGTAGAGAAATAGTGTGAATAACAGATATGCAGCAGTAAGCATTACTAGGGCAGGAACCCTCTGAGCTGGGGATGTAGCAGTGACTTTAAATCAGTATTGGGATGGGGAAAGTTGGAATTTAGGGGCAGTAATAAAGCAATGTGTATCAGAAGAGATAAAAGAACTGAATTGGAAGCAGATGGCTCAACAAACTGAATAACTGAAAGGAGAGAGAGAATGAATGCAGCAGAAAAATAAAAGGTTAGCAGGATCAAGATCTCAAATAGCCCGGTGTGGGTAAGTTTTAGAGTAAGAGGGGGAAGATGAGGAAGGATCAGACACGAATAAAAATGGGACACCATGGTTGGAAAGTGCTGGGCAAGAAATTGTTTAAAAAACATGGAAATATTACAGTAGAATATAAGGTCAAATGAGAGGAATTTAAATGCTTAAGAAGATATAGCTGTGAAAATATTAGTCACCAAGCTGGAGGATTGGTAGTGGAGGTGAAGAACATAATAAATAAAAGAATCTGGTTCAGTGAAGAAGGAAATGGTACTAGAAGAGTAGTAGAACGCAGAGAGAGATTAACATGGAGGGTTAAATGAGAAATGTAGCACTTATTAGGCCTAATATTTAAAAAGAATTGAGCACCTAAATTTAATATGTTAAGGTCCCTGTTTACTAAGCCATGCTTTAGGCACGCTAGCGTTTTTAACGCACGCTAATGCTAGAAACACCCATATATTCCTATGGGTGTCTCTAGTGTTAGCGTGGTAAAAATGCTAGGGCACCTTAGTAAACAGAGCCCTAATAAGGAGGTTACTTTATAAGCATCTCAATGTGCAAATAGATCATCTATGCACCTTATTTGTAACAATATTCTGAAATTCTTATTCCATTAGTGTGATTATCTTTATAACATATTGTAAGCCACATCGAGCCTGCAAATAGGTGGGAAAATGTGGGATACAAATGCAGCAAATAAATAAATAAATCATCTTCACATGCAAATTGTGATTTTAGAAAGCCACTATTTACACATGGAAATCCTCAAGCAGATAGATATTTTAAGAGGATGTGTTTTGGGTGGGCTGAAAACTTAGATGTGTATTCCCCCTCCCCCTCAACTTCAGCATTAGCCATCGCTCACGTCCTGTACCCTCCAACATTAGTAGCCTTCCACCCATCTCTGAATTCACTGACATTAATAGCACTCTCCCATCCTTGCACAACCAGATATGAATATGAATCCCCCCTCCCAAAAAAGAAAAAAAAAACAACTTGAGCCTTCCCCAAATACCCCCAACATCTCCAAGACTTCAGCATGATTTTCTTTGGAACCCCCTCACACCACTCCAGGAAAGGCAGTTCCTTCATGAATAGCCCCACTGTAAACCCTTCCCAGACTCTTAATGAAGATCTCCCTGCTGTCAAGTAGGGAATAGGAGCAATCTGCAGTCATTCCTGCTCCTTCTGGTGCCAAGCAGGAAATAGTGCCAGTTGAACGCTAGTGCTCTACTGGTAGTACCACAAAAATACCACTAGGGATTGGCTGGAACCATTTTGAACCCAGTGCCAGAAGGAGCAGGAGTGATTGGAGATTATTCCTTCTCCGAGGACAAGCAGGCTGCTTGTTCTCACAACTGGGTTGACGTCCACGGCAGCCCCCACCAACCGGAACAAAAACTTTGCGGGCGGTCCCGCATGCAGGGCACGCCCACCGTGCATGCGCGGCCGTCTTCCCGCCCGTGCGCGACCGTTCCCGCTCAGTTTTTTTCAATTCCGCGCTGAGGACAGACGTGTTACCGTCTCTCTCTTGGTCAGCCCTGGAAACCGGATTGCGGCCTAGCCGCAAATTTTCTTTTTCGTGCGCGTTCGCGCATCTTTTCTGTTTTTTCTTATCAAAAAAAAAAAAAGAAGAAGAAGTTTGTTTGTCCCCTCGTCATCTTAGCGCGGGGGCACTTCGTTCCGGCCTTGCGGCCGCTCGGTCATTTCTTTTTCAGGTGTGCTTTTCACCGCCACCATCAACGACTTTGACTTTGCCGACGTGATTTTTCCGTCGATGTCCTCGAAGGTCCCGAGTGGATTCAAGAAGTGTGGTCGGTGCGGCCGGCACATCTCGCAAACCGATACTCACACTTGGTGCCTCCAGTGCCTTGGCCCGGAGCATAATACCAAGACGTGCACCTTGTGTCTCGGATTGCGAAAGCGGACACAGGTGGCGAGGCAAGTTCGTCGGGACCAACTTTTTGGAACTTGCGCCGGCCCTTCGACATCAACGGCATCAGTGTCGACGGCCGGGTCTTCAGTACCGGTACCGATGTCGACGAAATCGACCCCGATGATGGCATTGACCCCAGGAGCACAGGTACCGCTGGCCCGTCGGACCTCCGGCGACGGCGGGGGTGAGCGGCCGCGCAGGCAGTCGGCCCCGGCCACTCCCTCTACCCAGGGTCATCGGGACCGAACCCTGTCAGACCCGATCCCTCGAGGCCGGGGGGGTTCTACCTCCTCTTCATCTCTGCCACCGAGCGTCGATGATGGGCACCGAAAGAAACCAAAGAAGCATCGGCATCGGTCGCCCACGGTTCACGGGACTGCTAGTTCCGGCGCTTCCAGAGATGAATCGACACCGAGGAAATGGCGGTGCCGAGAGGAGCGTTCCCCCTCGGTCGAAGAGGTGTCGCTGCGTCAGTCCATGGGTGCTTCGGTACCGTCTCCTGGACCCGAGCAGCTTCCGGCACCGGCACCCACACCGGCCCCCCTGCCTTTCCCGACAGCGGGCCTAGACGAGTGCCTCCGAGCCATCCTTCCAGGGATTCTGGAAGGGCTGATGCACCAGGCCTTGCTGGCTCCGGGGGTGCTTGCGCCCCCGGCGCCATTGATGGAGGCGCCGGCGTGCTACAGCCCAATGCTGAGGCCTCCGACACCGACGCCGCTTGCGGTACCGGTGTCAACCGCCACGCAAGTGGAATCCCTGTCGATGGAGGGAGCTTCATCCCCGCTGGCACGGGAGTCCACCGCTCGACGCCACCATCGAGGACGTGGTTCCTCGCAGTCGAGACGGGCCCGGTTCAGGTCTGAGCTGAAAGAGCTCATGTCCGACACCGAGGAAGAGGCCTCGTGGGGGAGGAGGAGGACCCCAGATATTTCTCCTCAGAGGAGTCTGAGGGCCTTCCATCCGACCCCACTCCTTCACCGGAGAGGAAGCTCTCGCCCACTGAGAGCCTCTCCTTTGCCTCCTTTGTCAGGGATATGTCTATATGCATTTCCTTCCCCGTGGTCTCTGTGGATGAGCTGAGGGCTGAGATGCTCGAGGTCCTCGACTATCCATCACCACCTAGAGAGTCTTCCACGGTACCGTTGCACAATGTCCTCAAAGAGACACTGCTTCGGAACTGGCAGAAGCCATTATCTAACCCCACCATTCCCAAGAAAGTGGAGTCCCAATACAGAATCCACTCTGACCCTGAGTTAATGCGGCCCCAATTGCCTCATGACTCGGCGGTCGTGGACTCTGCTCTCAAGAGGGCACGGAGTTCGAGGGAAACCGCCTCGGCGCCCCCGGGGCGGGAGTCTCGCACTCTGGACTCGTTTGGGAGGAAGGCCTACCAACCTTCCATGTTCGTGACCCGCATCCAGTCGTACCAGCTCTACACGAGCATTCACATGCGGAACAATGTGAAGCAACTGGCGGACCTGGTCGATAAGCTCCCTCCGGAGCAGTCCAGGTCTTTTCAGGAGGTGGTCAGGCAGCTGAAGGCGTGTAGAAAGTTCCTGTCCAGGGGTATATATGACACCTGTGATGTGGCATCTCGAGCTGCGGCCCAAGGTATAGTGATGCGCAGACTCTCCTGGCTGCGTGCCTCTGACTTGGACAACCGCACCCAGCAACGCCTGGCTGATGTCCCTTGCGGGGGGGATAACATTTTCGGCGAGAAGGTCGAGCAGTTGGTGGACCAACTACACCAGCGGGAAACCGCCCTCGACAAGCTCTCCCACCGGGCGCCTTCAGCATCCACTTCTATAGGTGGACGTTTTTCCCGGGCCAGTCAGGCTGCGCCCTAGCCTATAACAAGCGTAGGTACACCCAGCCGGCCCGAAGGCCTCCTCAGGCACAGGGACAGTCCCAGCGCGCTCGTTCCCGTCAACAGTGTGCGCCTAAGCAGCCCCCTGCGCCTCCACAGCAAAAGCCGGGGACGGGCTTTTGACTGGATCCATGGGAACATAGCCGCCATCAAAGTGTCCGTACCGGACGGCCTGCCGGTCGGGGGGAGGTTGAAAGCTTTTCACCAAAGGTGGCCTCTTATAACCTCCGACCAGTGGGTTCTCCAAATAGTGCGGTGCGGATACGCCCTGAATTTGGCCTCCACTCCACCAAATTGCCCACCGGGTGCTCAATCCTTCACCTCCCATCACAAGCAGGTACTTGCAGAGGAACTCTCCGCCCTTCTCAGCGCCAATGCGGTCGAGCCCGTACCACCCGGGCAGGAAGGGCAGGGATTCTATTCCAGGTACTTCCTTGTGGAAAAGAAAACAGGGGGGAATGCGCCCTATCCAAGACCTGAGAGGCCTGAACAAATACCTGGTCAAAGAAAAGTTCAGGATGCTTTCCTTGGGCACCCTTCTCCCCATGATTCAGAAAGACGATTGGCTATGCTCCCTGGATTTAAAGGACGCTTATACCCACATCCCGATACTGCCAGCTCACAGACAGTATCTCAGATTCCGCCTGGGGACACGGCACTTTCAGTATTGTGTGCTGCCCTTTGGGCTCGCCTCTGCCCCACAGGTGTTCACGAAGTGCCTCGTGGTGGTTGCGGCGTATCTACGCAAGCTGGGAGTGCACGTGTTCCCATATCTCGACGATTGGCTGGTCAAGAACACCTCGGAGGCAGGGGCTCTCCGGTCCATGCAGTGCACTATTCACCTCCTGGAGCTGCTGGGGTTTGTGATAAATTACCCAAAGTCCCATCTCCAGCCAGTCCAATCTCTGGAATTCATAGGAGCTCTGCTGAATTCACAGACGGCTCAGGCCTTTCTTCCCGAAGCGAGGGCCCACAACCTCCTGTCCCTCGCTTCCCAGACCAGAGCGTCTCAGCAGGTCACAGCTCGGCAGATGTTGAGACTCCTAGGTCATATGGCCTCTACAGTTCATGTGACTCCCATGGCTCGTCTTCACATGAGATCTGCTCAATGGACCCTAGCTTCCCAGTGGTGCCAAGCCACCGGGAATCTAGAAGATGTCATCCGCCTGTCCCTCAGTTGTCGCAATTCGCTGCACTGGTAGACACTTCGGACCAGTTTGACCCTGGGACGTCCATTCCAAATTCCGCAGCCCACGAAAGTGCTGACGACTGATGCATCTTGCCTGGGGTGGAGAGCTCATGTCGATGGGCTTCACACCCAGGGACTGTGGTCCCTCCAGGAACAGGATCTTCAGATCAACCTCCTGGAGCTCCAAGCGGTCTGGAACGCACTGAAGGCCTTCAGAGATCGGCTGTCCTGTCAAATTATCCAAATTCGGACAGACAATCAGGTTGCAATGTATTACATCAACAAGCAGGGGGGCACCGGATCTCGCCTCCTGTGTCAGGAAGCCGTCGGGATGTGGCGTTGGGCCTGCCAGTTCGGCATGCTTCTTCAAGCCACATACCTGGCAGGTGTAAACAACAGTCTGGCCGACAGACTGAGCAGAGTCATGCAACCGCACAAGTGGTCGCTCCATTCCAGAGTAGTACGCAAGATCTTCCGAGAGTGGGGCACTCCCTTGGTGGACCTTTTCGCCTCTCAGACCAACCACAAGCTGCTTCTGTTCTGTTCCAGACTACAGGCACACGGCAGACTAGCGTCGGATGCCTTTCTCCTCCATTGGGGGACCGGCCTCCTGTATGCTTATCCTCCCATACCTTTGGTGGGGAAGACCTTACTGAAGCTCAAGCAAGACCACGGCACCATGATTCTGATAGCGCCTTTTTGGCCCCGTCAGATCTGGTTCCCTCTACTTCTGGAGTTGTCCTCCGAAGAACCGTGGAGATTGGAGTGTTTTCCGACTCTCATTTCGCAGAACGACGGAGCGCTTCTGCACCCCAACCTTCAGTCTCTGGCTCTCACGGCCTGGATGTTGAGAGCGTAGACTTTGCTTCGTTGGGGCTGTCTGAGGGTGTCTCCCGCGTCTTGCTTGCCTCTAGAAAGGATTCCACTAAAAAGAGTTACTTTTTCAAGTGGAGGAGGTTTGTCGTTTGGTGTGAGAGCAAGGCCCTAGAACCTCGCTCTTGTCCTGCACACAACCTGCTTGAATACCTTCTGCACTTATCAGAGTCTGGCCTCAAGACCAACTCAGTAAGGAATCACCTTAGTGCGATTAGTGCCATCTCTGGAGAGCCTTTAGTCGTTCGATTCATGAGAGGCTTGCTTTTGTCGAGGCCCCCTGTCAAGCCTCCCGCAGTGTCATGGGATCTCAACGTCATCCTCACCCAGCTGATGAAACCTCCTTTTGAGCCACTGAATTCCTGCCATCTGAAGTACTTGACCTGGAAGGTCATTTTCTTGGTGGCAGTTACTTCAGCTCATAGAGTCAGTGAGCTTCAAGCCCTGGTAGCCCATGCTCCGTATACTAAATTTCATCATAACAGAGTAGTCCTCCGCACTCACCCTAAGTTCCTGCCAAAGGTGGTGTCGGAGTTCAATCTTAACCAGTCAATTGTCTTGCCAACATTCTTTCCCAGACCACATACCCGCCCTGCTGAATGTCAGTTGCACACATTGGACTGCAAGCGAGCGTTGGCCTTCTATCTGGAGCGGACACAGCCCCACAGACAGTCCGCCCAATTGTTTGTTTCTTTCGACCCCAATAGGAAAGAGGTCGCTGTCGGGAAATGCACCATCTCCAATTGGCTAGCAGATTGCATTTCCTTCACTTACGCCCAGGCTGGGCTGGCTCTTGAGGGTCATGTCACGGCTCATAGTGTTAGAGCCATGGCAGCGTCGGTGGCCCACTTGAAGTCAGCCACTATTGAAGAGATTTGCAAAGCTGCGACGTGGTCATCGGTCCACACATTCACATCTCATTACTTCCTACAGCAGGATACCCGACACGACAGTCGGTTCGGGCAGTCAGTGCTGCAGAATCTGTTTGGGGTTTGAATCCAACTCCACCCTCCAGGACCCGAATTTATTCTGGTCAGGCTGCACTCTCAGTTAGTTGTTCTTCGTAGGTCAATTTCTGTTATGCCCTCGCCGTTGCGAGGTTCAATTGACCTGGGTTCTTGTTTTGAGTGAGCCTGAGAGCTAGGGATACCCCAGTCATGAGAACAAGCAGCGTGCTTGTCCTCGGAGAAAGCGAATGATATATACCTGTAGCAGGTGTTCTCCAAGGACAGCAGGCTGATTGTTCTCACCTACCCTCCCTCCTCCCCTTTGGAGTTGCGTTTACTCATTCTTTTGCTTGTCATTCAACTGAGCGGGAACGGTCGTGCACGGGTGGGAAGACAGCCGCGCATGCGCGGTGGGCGTGCTCTGCGTGCGGGACCGCCCGCAAAGTTTTTGTTCCGGTTGGTGGGGGCTGCTGTGGACATCAATCCACACCTGCTACAGGTATGTATCATTCGCTTTCTCTCCACTTCACACCAATTAGGCTCTCAATAATACCTGGAGGGAGGTCAGGCATGGGAATATTTGTTGGAGGGGTATGAGGGAGAATCAGGAAAGGCTCTAGGAAGGGTGGGGTGAGTGGAGGTTCTTGTGGGTGTTGGGGGGTTAGGAAATCAAAATTTTCAGAAGCTGCAATTTTTAGAAGCTGCATATATGAAGATTTGAGAAGAGCAGGATTCTCTTTTATCCCATGTGCAGCTTTTTAAAATTTCTGCTCGCATTGAATGTGATATGAAATATATGTCCTCCCTCCCCCCCCCCCCCAATCCCGCATGTCCTCATAGTATTTTACAAAAAGGCTTTGCATTTAGCAGACCCTTTAGTTAAATAGTGTACATCCAGACTTGGATGTTTTAATTTTCATCTTATGTAAAATGGGCTTTTACACTGGTCCCAGACTTTCAGTAAAACTTAAGGACATAAGTTTTTTGTTTGTTTGTTTGTTTTTACTGAAAATTCACCTAAATGTAAGAGTTTAAAAGTTGATCTGGTTGTTTTTAGTTTTCATATACTCTTATTTAACCATTCCGGAAGTTGTGAAGCTTATTTTAGCCCAGGTTTGTATGTGAAATATTTATTCTTTTTTTCATCGGGCACATGTTGGGAGTCTCTTTCTTAGGTTTTCACACATCATTGCTCTCATCTTTATTCTGACTTCTCACAATCAATGTTTTGTCATGGCTCCTATTTCATATTTCATTCTGGTTATTTACAATCAGTCTGTAGTTACGTTCCACATTTTTCATCACTTCATGCTGTCTTTTTAATTTTATTTTTACTTTTTATTTTTTAATTCTCATTTCTTAACCCCATTTCTATATTGCTTTTTACTTGTTTATATTTTAATACATTTTGTGGCCACTTTTCCTAGACCCCTGAGGAAGGCTCAGTGCCGAAACACAGCCCGTGTAGGGTCATTTGGGTTACCTCTTCACCACTTTGTGGACCTTTGTGTGTGTATATTGACGAATAAACTATATTGGGTTGTTTCCTGCGAGTTTTGGAACTTTTTTCCTTCCACTCCTCTTTTGCCTAGTGCTGAAAATCAGTGGTAGCTTCTAACTTTTTCCCCCCTCTAAATCCCACTCTTGTTACCATCCACGTTTTTGGTTCCTAAATAAAGGAGTTAAGTGGAATTTGAATCACAAATTGATGCACTCAGCTCTAGTAACTTTTCAAAGAGGCAGATTTAGGAGCCTAACTCTGAAAGTATTATCAGCCTCATTTGCTTTGGAGAGCTTCCCAGAATGAGACCTATTTAAAGTAGAATAAATGGTCATGGGGGGGAGGGTGCTATTTTCAGTTTGTTAGCTTAGCTCAGGGGTTCTCAACCCAGTCCTTAAGACACACCTAGCAAGTCAGGTATTCGTGGAGGGGCATAATCGAAAGGGGCGCACAAGTTTTCCTGAGGACACCCTCACAGGACGTCCCAGCGAAGGGATGGAGAAATCCATATTATCGAAACAAGAGGGGCGTCCATCTTTCGTTTCGATAATACGGTCGGGGAGGCCCAAATCGCAAAATTTAGGTCGACCTTAGAGATGGTCGTTCCCGATTTTCAGCGATAATGGAAAACGAGGACGCCCATCTCAGAAACGACCAAATCCAAACCATTTGGTCATGGGAGGAGCCAACATTTGTAGTGCACTGGTCCCCCTGACATGCCAGGACACCAGCCGGACACCCTAGGGGGCACTGTAGTGGATTTCAGAAATTGCTCCCAGGTGCATAGCTCCCTTACCTTGGGTGCTAAGACCCCCAACCGCCCCCCCCCCCCTAAAACCCACTCCCCACAACTATACAACACTACCAGATCCCTAAGGGGTGAAGGGGGCACCTACATGTGGGTACAGTGGGTTTCTGGTGGGTTTTGAAGGGCTCACATTTACCAGCAAAAGTGTAACAGGTAGGGGAGGATGGGCCTGGGTCTGCACTGCACCCACTAAAACTGCTTCAGGGACCTGCATACTGCTGTCATGGAGCTGGGTATGACATTTGAGGCTGGCATAGAGGCTGGCAAAAAATATTTTAAAAGGTTTTTTTTTTTAGGGTGGGAGGGGGTTAGTGACCACTGGGGGAGTAAGGGGAGATCATCCCCGATTCCCTCCGGTGGTCATCTGGTCAGTGTGGGCACCTTTTTGAGGCTTATTTGTAAGAAAAAATGGACCAAGTAAAGTCGGCCAAGTGCTCGTCAGGAACGCCCTTCTTTTTTCCTTTATCGGTTGAGGACGCCCATGTGTTAGGCACGCCCCAGTCGTGATGGAAAGCAGTTGAAGATGCCCAAAATTGACTTTCGATTATGCCAATTTGGGCGACCCTGGTTGAAGGATGCCCACCTCCTTGATTTGTCTAAAGATGGGCGCCCTTCTCTTTCGAAAATAAGCCTGATAGTGTTGCAAACTAGATCTAGATTTGCCCGACAGTTGATCCAGTCTTGGGCTTATCCCAGTTCATGCAGGGACTTTTGTAGCCTTGCTTTTCTTAGGGAATCCAATGGGGATATCAGAACCACAAGTCCCTGTATGCAATGGGGTAAGCCCAGACCTACAATAAATATGCCTGGCATAGATTTGCATACAATGGAGATAGTGCATGAAAATTTATATCTTGCATATTAATTGTGGATATCCTGAAAAGCTGACTAGTTGGGTATGTCCCAAGGACTGGGTTGACGACCCCTGGATTAGTCCAATAACAAGGTCCATGGATACCTCGTAACTGCAAGCCTGCAAGAAGATATTGAAAAGAAAACTCCCTGTGGAGTTTTTCTTTCAAAATTTACTGGCAGGCCTATGCCATAGAGAGGCTTTTGCTTACATACTTGGCTGTTGAAAAGTATGCAGATCAAAGCAGGAAGGTGGCAGCATGGGGGGTTCAAAATGAAAACCTTGCATGTACTGTATTTCCAGCCTGTCTGCAGTGCCTCCTTCTTATCTTTGGGAAAAGTTTGTGGGCTGTCAGCAGAGGGCCTGTAGTGATTTTCAAAGGTTTTCCATGTATAAACACACATTTACTGGCAGAAAGCTCTATGAAAATTGCCCTTAATATGTATTGTTAAACAATTGAAGCAAAAAGAAAGTAAATTGCTGATGGTGGCCATTGATGGGCCAGCAGTATTGCCAAAAATATAGGCCATAAATAAAGCAAGAGGAACACCAGAGCTGGTGAGACTTTATATGGGAAGAATAAACATTGAGCAATATATTTTTATTTATTGGGATTTATTAACCACCTTTATGAAGAGATTGACCCAAGGCAATATACAGCAGGTACAGTTTCCTGTTAACTGCATAGCAATAGTAAAATGAACAAATATAAACATAAATACAATGACTGAGGTAAACTTGAAAACAGCAAATTGAAACCTAATAATAGGACTACCATGAAACAGGATCAAAATATTCACATTTGACAGTACTGAAATTTAAATAACAGAGATATAATAAAAATGTCAGCATAATACTAATGGAATATCTAATAAGAACACATTAGAACATTAAAATAACATAGATATAATACTAATGCTTTTCTACAATACAGCTTACTGTATAGCTGAGGGGCCAAGTGCAGATATAAAGATGAGGACAAGATGGGTTTTGCTGACTTTAATACCAAAACCAGGTTTCAAATCTGTATTAGATATCTGTGGGGTCTTTTTACTAAGTAAACTGTGGCCTGTGGTAGTGTGGGCGTATGTTTCGGGCACACACTGGGCCATTTTTTACCATGGCTGGGGAAAAAAGGCTTTTTTAATAGGGCAGTAAATGGTCATTTGCTAAAATTAAAGCTAGCACACGGCTATTTAATGCCTGAGACCTTACTGCCACCCATTGACCTAGCGGTAAGAGCTCGCATGCTACATTCACAGTATGCATTCAGCGTACACCAATGTGGCCGTGCTGCCGATTACCACCGGAAACGCCCCCCCCCCTCCCCCACGGTAGCAAATAGAAAAAAATTTCTACTGCGGGAAATAGCATGCTCCAACTTCAAAATTACCGCCGGGTGGGCACGCTAACCAGGCAATAGTGTTGATTAGGCGCGCGCTACATGTGCTGTAGCCCTTCCGCCGCTTTGTAAAAGGTCCCCTCTATGCTTTCAGTTTGGAGGGGGGAAATACAGTGAAATTTTATAATATTTCAGCTAATGTCAAGCAAGTAAATGTTCAGATATGTATAGCAATATTTAATTCATGTGATGGGGGAAGTAGCCAGTAAGGTGTGGTAAATGGGCAGCTCTTACCCCCACCTTACTGGCTACCCCTCTGTCTGATTCCCAAGCACCCACTTACATCTGTAGATTAACATTTTTCGTTTATTTGGGGGGGGGGGTTCCCCTAAAATAGCTCCTCCCACAAAACGTGTATCCCTTCCTGACCTAGACATTTGTCCCTGCCATCACATACTCCTACATTCCTTCTTATACTTTAGAACAGGCTATACGTCAACAGCTCCTGTTATAAAACACTATCGGAAATGTATACTTAGGGGGCAGTTCTTTAAAGTGCACCGAAAGATAGGCTCCAAAATGCTAGGCGCTAAGCAGGATTTAGGCACTCAAATTTTGTTTTGGAATATTAGCCTAAGTTGGCATTTACACACCAACATTTAGGCATGTCCACTTTTGCCGTGTCTATGGCAGGCATAAATGCAGGCACCTAAGCGCTGTACGTTGTTGCATAAAATGCATGTAATTGTGGGAAACGCTTTTGCCTTGTCTACCCAGGAGAAGTATGAGCAAGGGTAAGTGAAATTGAAGGGGTAGATGAGGCGGAGGGGGATGGGCAAGAGTGAAGGGAGTAAGAGTAGGTGAGCATTTATACTGTTATTATGTAATATTCTGTCTTTATTTAGTGACTGTATTGTTTGTTTTATTTTATTCATATTCTGATAAATTCTATTGTATACCACTTTGACTCTTTATTGTATTGAGCAGTATATCACATTAATAAATCAAATCATAAAATACCACTTAGCATCCAACTAGTACTTAAGTGCAAATCTGTAACAATCACTTATGTGCGTGCTAATATTCTCTAATCTGAATGCACAAATGTGTGTTATAGAATGAGGGGGGTAGTGACCTCTAAGGATAAACTCCAGTGTCTTTGTTCTTTCTAAAATGTGCCTCAATATGGGCCCCTTTTACCAAACTGCGCTAGCGATTCCCAGCACAGCAATGCAACAAAGCCCAATCAAATAGGCTTCATCAGCATTGCTGCGTGGGAATCACTAGCGTAGTTTGGTAAAAGAGGCCTTGTGTTTTATCAAGCTTCAATAAGCACTAATGCATGCTTACCTCAGCAAAAAGGGCTAATTGTAGGCTATGTGCAAGCATCCCTCAGTAATTTTGTGGTCAGCTCGCACTTCCCACACACTAAAAAACAGATTTTACTTTTTAGCGCTAGGGTGGGTCATTGGCAGAGAGTAGGCATATTCTGTGCTAATCGGTTAGCACAGCTACATTGCCGTGCACTAACCCCCGGATTCTATATAGTGCGCTTAGATTTAGGCCCCAAAACCTACGCAGATTCTATAACACCACACATAACTTAATTGGCTTAACAAGAGTGCTAACATTACTTAACAAGCAGTAATGAGCACTAATTGGCACTGATTAGAATTTAGGCGCACAACTCGCTAAGCGTATTCTGTAACAACGTGTGCTGAACTTCTAACGCGTGGAGGCAAAAAGGGGCGTGGTTATGGACGGAGAAATGGATGTTCTATGGACGTTCCAAAATTTAGGCATCTAGTTATAGAATACGGCCCAGTGCGCCTAAATCTACGTGCTGAGATTTACACCAGGTTTTCGTTGGCGTAAATGGATGTGCACAGATATTGACACTGAAATATCAACTAAGCATATTCTATCATCGGCACGTAAATCTTGGTGCTGATTATAGAATACGCTTAGCACTGATTTCAGCACCGATTTTTTTAGGCACCATATATAGAATTTCCTCCTAAGCAATTAGCGCGTGAGCCCTTACCACCTAAAAAAATAGGTGGTGGTATGGGCTCACGTGTTAATGACCACACGCCAGTGGGAAAATTAGCGCTTGGCCATTAATTCAAAAAAATAGAAAAAGCGGCCATTTTACCCACGTGGGGAAAATGACCTTAGCACATGGGAATGACCTGCACAAGGACGCACTGAGGCCACTTTTTACCACAGTTTGGTAGATCTTTATTGTCTACATTATTTTTGCACTTGAAGTATGCGTGTCAGAGTCAGGGAAAACATTTATTTCATATTTAGAAAGAAACATGTAAGAAAAAAAAATATTTCTCCGAAATGTCCTAAACAGTTTAACTATGTGGGAGCAAGTACTGACGATTGTAATTTTCATTCACTGAGTTATTCAAAGGACAATTAAGAGACAGATGAAGAACAGCAGTAGACAGATTCCAGTAATCACTAGTCATGATAGCAAATGTAAATGGAGTGTTCAAGTTAAAGAATATTACACGTTGGCAATAATGTTTTCCGTTTCAATTTGCGCAGCAGCAGCACTTTCTAAAGGACAAGGTATTGGGGTGTCTACAAGTACTGGGCAGATGGACCACTACTACTATGTTTTATGATGCCTCATTTAGTAAGTGTTTTGCAATCCTTAATGTGCACAGCTGGCAGCTGAATGCAGGTTTGATACTAACAGTTTAGACATCTTTAGATGTAGCAGATGGAAAATTTTACACAAATAAAGTCGGAGAGAGTGTGCAATTAGGTTTTATCTGCAGTTACATGATGCATCCTGTGTTTGAGTTCAGAACATCACCTTGGTGGGTGGCCACCATCTTTCCCTGTACCAAATCCCTACCTTCTTGACACCACATTTGATGCTGGATACAGTGCCAAGCATAAAAGTTTGTTTTTGCTGAGTGTTTCAAGGAATATAATAAGCAGATGATGGGGGTGCTCTAGTAGTACGAGACTCAGTGTCCAATGCATTCTGGTTGAATTCCATGTTATATATGTCACTGTGGTAAAAACCCAGGGCAGAATTTTTTTTTGTTCCATAGTTTGTTCGTGATGTTAATTATTATGAGCTGTAAAGACTATGAGAATTTCTTTTTTTTTTTTTTTTCAAACGTCTTATGGAATGTATCACTTTCTTAGATCTTGTAGGCATGCTGTGGAAACCATAAAATAAAATATGAGCTACAATAACTAATTTTAATCCCATCTGCTAAGTATGACAACATTAGCATTTCCACTTAATTAAAAACACCCTTAAAGCAGCAATGTTTTAATCACTTCATTTTATTTACTCTCCTCCGGTGTCACTTATAATTGTAACTTTTTATTTTTTAATAATGAGGGATTTTTTTTTCCTCTATGCATCACACAAAAAAGTGCTGTCAATAATTAGCAGTCTTCTTTTATTACTAGACTCAGGTGTCACAACTGTGTCTCATCCTCATTACAGGAAGAAATTTCACCTATCAGATTCATTATTGCCAGATAATACAACTGAAAGCCTTAGCGGGGCCCTCCAGAAAAGTAATTCAGCCGAGCAAAATTATGAGCTAATTATATTTAGAATCATAAGCGCAGGAACTATTTGTAGATAAATCTTATGAATGGATGTGAATATTGAAATTCATAGATTTAGCAGATTTGTTAATCTGAATGCAAAGGGTCATTTACTGGTCATTTTAACAGTGGAGCATTTGCACTCCTGTTTATCACTAAGCAGGTAAACGATGACTGATTGGTTGTGTTATTTGGAAATACTAGCTCTGTTTAACTTTAGAGAAACGAGACGCGACTCTGATTCCTGCCTGATTTTGGTTTGAATACCGCACAACGTTATCATATTAGAAAGAGATATACACATTCTCTTACTAATTGGATAGTTTGTAAGATCAGCATACAGTGAGAAGACTCCTGACGCAGGCCTGTATGGCCGAAACACAGCTGTGTCGAGTCCTTTTCTCCTTGCTATCCATTGACAAATAAAGTTTATTTTTTGAATTTAACAACCAGTATTGACGCCCTATAATTTTTTTTAATGTTTTTATTATTACATTTTTTGCTTTTATTTTATTTTTTATTTTTTTCTTTTGTTGGTCCTCTTCGCTGTTTTGTTTGTTGCTAGTTTTTGCGAAGACTGGTTTTTTTGCATTATCATTGATCCATGCTCCTTTGCTTACTAGAAAAGTCTGTCAATGTTACAGTTTGTTTTCTTCACCCATTGCCAAGTACAAGTAAAATGAAAGTACATTTTATATATTTTTTTATGTTTAAATCTTTTTTATTGACGGATAATCAAATAATGTATACATTCAAACATTTGCAACATCACAACAATACTATACAGCAACCTTCTATATAAGGGCTCATATCCGACATATTAATTATTAAAACCCTCCTCTAAACCTCGCTGCTCCATCCCCTCCCCTCTGTAAACCCCCTTGATCCCTTACACTCCCCACCCTCCCCATTCCCTCTTTCCTAGAATAGAGGCAAAAAGGCATAACGCATCATTGCAAGGTAGTCCAAAAGCATTTAACCATTCAGGAGACTGCTCCTGGCTGCTGGCTGCAACGTGTCCCAAAATCGACTCCACACCAACTGTAGGCGCCTGCCTTCTAATGTTTCAAGGTCTTTAATCCCCCGTCTCTCCAGAGTAATTTTATAACCGGATGCCTAATTAAGGCAGCAAAAAAGTGCCTATTTCAAGCCTATTTTATAGAGAAAAGTAAGTGCTTGACTTGTTAACTACTAATGTAAATGGCTTAAAACTCACCTTCGTTTCAGGGAAATCACATACACCAGCCCTGTAGCTGGTGTAAATGACTATGCCAAAATACAACAGAGAGAGAGAGAGAGCAAAGTACAGACACAAGTCCAAATAGCAGAAAAAGGCTCCTGGTACTGTTTTTCTGCTACTTGTAAATGCCGACATTTTGCAAGAACATGCGAAAATCATGTGCATATGAGCTTGCTGTCACTGCCCATGCGTCACCCAAACTTCACCCATATGCACACCCCCAGTGAACATATGCATAGAGAAGAGGAATGGTCTAATGGTTAGTAGAGTTCGCTGAGAACCTGGTAATTTCTTGTGACCCTGGGCAAGTCATTTAGGGGCCTTTTTACTAAGCCACGTAAGCGTCTACGCGCACCAAAATGGAGTTACTGTGTGGCTGTTGCAGTAATTTCATTTTTGGCACACGTCCGAAAAATAATGGCATTTGTTGCGCGTAGGTCATTACCGCCCGGTTACTACGTGAGACTTTACCGCTAGGTCAGTGGCTGGCGGTAAAGTCTAAGACCCAAAATAGATGCGCGGCATTTTTCATTTTGCCTCGCGTCTATTTTTAGCAAAAAGTTTTAAAAAGGCATTTTTTTTGCAGGCGCGCTGAAAAATGATTCTGCGCGTGCCCAAAACACGCGCCTACACTACCGCAGGCCATTTTTCAGCACACCTTAGTAAAAGAACCCCTTAACCCTCCATTGCCCCAGGTATAAGAACTTAGGGGCCCTTTTACCAAACCGCAGTAAAAAGTGGCCTTAGCGCATGCTTACTTGTAGGCACTAAGGGCTCCCGTGCTAACCATGCGCTAGTCGGTTAGCACGTGGCAATGTAACTGTACTAACTGATTAGCACATAACACACATACTCTCTGGCCCTCGACCTGCCCCCAACGTTAAAAAATAAAATATATTTTTAGTGTGTGGAAAGCACAGGCTGATGTGAAAATTACCACTGGACACCTGAGTGTGCACCACAGTAAAAGGAGCCCTACACTAATGGCGGCAACCGTTTTTGCCGCACTCTGAGGCCCTTTTTACCGCAGTGGTTAAAAAGGCCAAAAAAGGAAATGGCCATGCGGTAAGTTTGCATTTGCCTTGTGGCCATTTTTTTTTTTGGGGGGGGGGGGACACTTATCGCCACCCATTGAGCTGGCAGTAAGGGCTCCTGCAGTAATCCGGCGGTAACCGGGCAGTGCCTGGTAACCCCTGCGCTAGAAAATCAGACCTGAATTTCTGTAGCGCTGGAAATGGCACAGGCTGAGGGGTTTATGATCTACCATCTTCGGTGGCTTTCAGTAAACATATTCAGTCTATTAAAAACATTACTTACACAAATATAAAACAAAACATAAAATCACCACAAAAAATTTCAAAATTTCCTCACCATCAGTATCACAAAGGCCATCTACAGAATTATATACTCAGATATCAAATAAAAACATCTTGCTTGATAAGTCTGCTTAAACATATAAGTTTTTAATGATTTCTTGAGTAAATCAAAATTCTTTATTGGATGGTAAAGAGTTCCAAAGTTTTCGCCTTGCAACACAAAGCATAGGGGTCCTTTTACTAAGCTGTGGTAAAAAGTGACTTTAACGAATCCTTACCTGGGTCTTTTCCTTGCAGCCATAAAAACCCAGTCTCTGCCCCTGACACAAACCTTCAAATAACTTTTAGCATGCAGTTAGTGCACGCAGATTTCAAAGTTATGTCCCATGGTACTCCATTTTTTGCCGCATTAGGCACATGTTAGCGCTTAATGCAGCATCGTAAAGAGTCCCAATAGTTAATCTATATTCATCTAACTTGATATGATGAAATGACATTAATGATCTAGAAAGTTGATAAACCATGTAAGTTTGCAGCAATCACTATCAGAGCACTGTTGTGCAGTCCTTGGAAATTATTGACATTTGCGTTTATTTTAATGTTTTTGAATGTTGTAAAATTAAGTATAAATTTTGAAAGTTATTTCTCCTCCTTCAGAACAGTTTCACAATTTACTACGCTCTCTCTCGCTCTATAGATAGATAGATGAGGATATAGATATATAGATGTAAAAACACACGCATAGTATAATATGTACATGCAAGTTCAGTTGTATGCATTTCCCATATCAGTTCACTTTCAATGCCTTCTATAGTATTACTATTTTGGTTGTGTGCAAAATCTGTTGTCTATTGTGTCATATTAATGCTAACAAGGTAACAAAAGAGAGGGTGAAACAGTATACAAACACAAGCAACCAAAGAAAGAAGCAAAACTGGGCCTTCAAGACTAAGACAAACAAGAGTCCTTTTATTCTGAAAGACCCGACATAGGCCGTGTTTCGGCATAATGACGCCTTCTTCAGGGGTCCAAAATCACAATACTCTTAAAGGCACAGAAAGAAAAGGAACACTGTAAAAGCAGGTTCTTTGCAGTGATAATGTCTCGCTTTCATGATAAACGCTGTTGGTTAGAAAAAAACGCCGAGTGATTAATGCTACCCAGCACTGCAGCTATTATAGAGTACTGCTTTTCATTACCCTTGAACAATGTGTGACTTCAAAAAATGTAAACAGCCAACTTACTGCTCAGATGCACAGAATATCTTCAGTTAACAACATCCCTTTCAGATTATAACATTTTTGGTCAAAGATAACATTTGAGCCACTTCTCATCTGTTGAAATTGATCACAGCCAAGGTAAACATACTGTTGTTTGGAAAGACAGATGGATATCAATCTAAATTTATTTCTTTATTCTCAGGTGAAAATCTGTTTATAGTGCTAGAGCAATTTCTTTCTTTTGATCTCCAAGTTAATAACCTATGTAAGTAAGTTTTTCTAACCCTTAAACAACTAAGAGCTGTTAGGTCATACTTTTTCATAGATGCTCTTTGCATTATTAGTCTAGCAACTTGCTCTGCCTAAACTGGATTATTATAACGCTCTATACTCTGGCTTATCAGCTAAAAACTGGAGAAGACTTCAACTGTTATAAAGTACGGCTGTGAGACTGACGTCACTGCGCCTACTCCCTATTAAGGCCCAAGCGGATTTCAAAGTGATTTGCTTTGGGGCCCTTTTACTAAGCTGCGTAAGTGCCTACGTGCGCCAATTCCGAGTTACCGCCCGGCTAATTTCATTTTTGGCACACGTCTGCTATGCGCGGCCGAAAAATATTTTTTGTTTGACGCACGCCAAGCGGGCTTTGAGGCGCTTAGGTCATTACTGCCCGGTTACCGTGTGAATCTTTACGGCAAGGTCAATGGCTGGCGGTAAGGTCTCAGACCCAAAATGGACGCATGGCAATATTCATTTTGCCGCATGTCCATTTTTGGCCAAAAAAATTTTAAAAAGACGTTTTTTTACAGGTGCGCTGAAAAATGATTCTGCCTGTGCCCAAAACCCATGCCTATACTACCGCAGGCCATTTTTCAGCGCACCTTAGTAAAAGGACCCCTTTGGTTTATAAGATGGTGTAAGGAGGTCTGGCACCTGTTTTATTTTCAAATATCATCACTTTTCCTACTAGTAACAGAACCCTTAGATCTTTAGATAGTCTTTCTTTAATTTATCTATCCTACATTCAAAGGATTAACATGTTAGAAGCTTCTTTTATGTTTCACTCGGATCAGCTTTGGAATGATCTTCCCCTGTCTTGAAGACATCAGTCTACTTATTTACTGTTCAGAAGACACTTGAAAACTTGTCAATTTGAAAAATATTTGTTGTAATTTGTTAATCCTGCTGAGTTTTCCTATGTTATATAACTTGGGGGGGGGGGGTTCTTTGTCTGTTGTGAGCCACTTTGAACCTTCTCAGGGATCCAGCGGGATACAGGAGTCTAGATTAGATTAGATCAAATTTATGATCGACTCATGAAAGACTGGAAAGTAAACCTGAAATAAATTGTAATTTATCACCCAAAAATTTACAACTAAACTATAATATGTATATATTTCTTGAGATATAGCCTACAAGACACCATACTGTAATAACTGGGGGTAAAAACAAACCAGACATAGCATAAGATGTGCAATAACTTGCACAGAATACAAAGTATGCAGCATCAAAGATACGCACATATTACAAGACAAATCTAATCTCTGTGCCATATACACTTATATAAACTTTGCAAGATAAAACTGCTGCTGGTATTGTAGTTTTGAAGATAATATGCTTCTTTGGAAATTCCCATGCTTGGAATATATACTTTTGGCCTTATTCATGTCAATTGGACACACTTTGGGCTGGATTCTATATATGGTGCCTGAAAGGTCTGCGTGGAAAAAAATTATATCTAGGCGTATTCTCTAAAGTACGCCTCAGTTTTATAGAACAGACTTAAATTTCCACTCAGTATATAGAATACGCCAAGCAGCTCACCACATGACCAATTTTGGTCACGTCCTTTTAGACCATATTTTACTTGGTGTAAATCCCAGTGCCTAAATTAGATGCAGACCAGTTGTATTCTGTAAAAATGTGCATAGATTTTAGAAACGCCTATGCCCCGCCCATGGCTATGCCCAATTTTCAACTATGTGACTTAGAGTTTAGTAGTTATAGAATACACTTAGGGGACCCTTTTACTAAGCAGCGGTAAGCCCACTGCGGGCTTACCACACGCCAGTTGGAACTACTGCCGGGTTACCGCGGGAGCCCGGATGTAATTCCCACCCCTAGCGTGCGCCATTTCCAGCGCTACAAAAACATGGCCTATTTTTGTAGTGATGGAACTTAACCGGTGGTAATTGAGCAGCGCCACACGCTACCTAGTTACCGCTGGGTTAACAAGGGAGCCCTTACCGCCATCTCGGTGACAGTAAGGGCTCCCCACCGAAACGGGCATGTGGTAAGCCTTTTACCTGCTGCAGTAAAAGGGAGCCTCAGCGCATGTCAAAAACACTTGCTGACGCTATTGCATGCCCCCTTTTACCACAACTTAGTAAAAGGACCCCTTAGCGAATTGTTCACATAAATCCCAATGCAAATTAGTGCTGATAATCGCTTGCTAATATCCAATTAACAGCACTGATTAGCTAGTTAACCAATTAAGTTATGTGCTTCGGTTTCCGCACAAATTTTCAGGTGCCATATATATATATATATATATATATATATATATATATATATATATATATATATAATCCGGGGGTTTAAGGCTGCTAAAACTTCTAATAAGTAATATGTGGACAAATAATGAAAAGTGGGGGGGGCCTTGTGGGAAAGTTAATTTTAAACTTCCCATCCCCCTGAGTTTATTCTGATTTATATAGGTTTACTGATTAATACAAACAGTATGCATATAGAAAAGTACAATTTTGTTGTGTCATTATTAATAAATAGTGCAGAAAGCTAACATGATCTCAGTTTGTTGGAAAGATGACAAAAAAAAACCTGCTGCTTCTTCATTAGTCAACTTTATCAAACATATAAATGGCGAGTGACCGACTCACTCGCAAATGCGCAGTAGAGACTTCCCTCTCTGTCCTGCCCCCGCGTCAATACGTGATGACGGGGGGGGGGCGGGACAGAGAGGGAAACTGCGCCGCCGAGGTTGCTACCGCTCCCCCCCCACTCGGAGTCGCCGCCGCCACCCCTCCACCCGGCCTGGGCCCTCTCTTCCCTTCTGAACTTACACATCCATTCGCTGAACCCGGCACGCACATCAGCTGAGCTGCAGTGAGCCCTTCCTTCTTTGCCTGTGGCCCCGCCCTCCTGTGACGTAACGTCAGCGAGGGCGGGACACACACAGGCAGAGAAGGAAGGGGCAGCTCAGCTGATGTGCGTTGCTGCGTTCGGCGAATGGATGTGTAAGTTCAGAAGTGAAGAGAGGGCCCGGGCCAGGTGGAGGGGTGGCGGCGGCGGCGACTTCGAGGGGGGGGAGCGGTGGCGACTTCGCGGGGGGGAGGGGAGCGGTGGCGACTTCGCGGGGGGGGAGGGGAACGGTGGTGACCGCGGGGGGAGGAAAACCTCAATACCAGCCCGTTTTTACGGGCTCAATGGCTAGTATATATATAATTCAACCAGTCCCACAAATTGACCATAGAGAAGTGTTTTTTAGGAAGCAGAAATTTTCTGGGTACCTTTAAAGAACTGTGACACTTCAGTCCAGTGGACAGTATGTAGTAAAAATGAGGTAATAGAGATAATGCTCCTTTTGGCAATGAGAACCTGTCTGTGGGGGGGGGGGGGGGAGTCTTTTACTAAGGCGCGCTGGCGTTTTTAGCGCACGCTAAACGCTAGAGACGCCAATGTATTCCTATGGACATCTGTAGCGTTTAGCACATGCTTAATTTTAACAAGTGCATAAAACACCAACGCACTTTAGTAAACGATCCCCTGTATATTTAAGGAGGAAGTTATCAACGTGGGCTACTGTTATTTTACCACAAGGTCCCATTGTATGCAGTAAGACCCTGTGTTAAAGTAACCCGACTTATTTGTTGTTATTTTACTAACCCACTAGCCTAGTGCTTCCCAATCCTGGTCCTGGGGGCATCCCAGCCAGTCAGATTTTCAGGATGTCCACAATGGTTATTCATGAGATAAATTTGCATGCATCGGAGGCAATGCGTGCACATATCTCATATGCATATTCATTGTGGATATCCTGAAAACCTGACTGGCTGGGGAAACACTGCATTAGCCAAAAATGTTGAAAAAAAAAAAGTTTAGTGTAGATGGCATGGAAAATATGTTGCTGTTATATCTGAAATAGAATGTATTGTATGTTTTTCAACTGTTGCTAGCAAACCTCTGTTTTATGTACTGCGTTGAACGGACCGGTTTGCTCTTCATCTCGCATCGTTTGCTCTGTTGCTTTGTACAATGAAGCATAATCATAAAAACAAGAAAGCAAGCCACAAAGTGCATTCTGACCTCTTTTGCCATTTCCAGAGCAGTTATTGAATACTTAACGTTTTCAAGAGCTTTTGTATACCGTGCAGCCTAAAATTTCCACAGTATAGTACATGACCATACTTTGGAAATAAACATCCCTGTTTTTCTCCAGTGTGATTAAGAAAATCTGTCCATACTTCACCATGTTGTTGCATGTGTTTATTTGCTGATTACAGAATGTGTTGAACAGCATTTAAAGGACAAAAAAAAAAAATTGCAGTGCTCTGCTTTGATTTATTCAGCGAAGAAAACATATGCTGCCTGTTCTGTTCTATATAACTCTTTCATGATCCATAAAATTCACTTTGAAAAGAGTAAGAATGAAATTTAGAACGACTACACGATTGGAACTTTTTTTTCTCCCTAGTTTCCTTGGGCTCTGCGAAATGAACTTCCCTACAGTGGACCCAAATGTGCTTTTGACATGAGCCATGTGACTGTGCATTCTCTGTATTTCTCTAGGTTAGAAGCTGTGTATTGCGGATGTTATCCACTCTGTCCCAAAGCCTTGGTATATCCAGAAATTTTTCCAGGTAACTGCCTTTTGTGCATTTTCTTATTCTTGAGATCCATAATATTTGCTTTATCATAAAGTTTGAAAGTAAACTTATGCAAGAGCAATTGTTTATTTGGCAAGTCAAGATGTTAGTGTTAAGGAAATTTTTATGTGTTATAATACATTAGACCAAGTTTATATTTACCATCTGTTCTTTCAAGATAACAAAAAAAAAAAAAAAACTCCCATATTTTAAAATAGCATTCTTCACTCTTAGCATGCACATACCATAATGATATACTTTTATAAAAGGGTTAGTGTTGCTACAGTGACTTACAGATTTGTTTTCAATGATTTATACAGAGAAAAACCTGGACCTGAAACTCAGACCAGATTACTTAAACAGTTTGGTAATTATGGCATGAAACTGTAGTACAGGATGTGCACTAATGTTATACCATATCTTTGAAAATTCTCATCACTAAATGTATCACATATGCATTGTGTTACATTAGAATAATGTATTTTAATCACCCAAAGGAGATGTCTAAACAGCACAACTACACATACTTATTTAGCATTAAACATCCTTGTGAGTTGAAGTAACCTTATAAAATCATGCTTAAATAATGTAAAACATGAGGCGGCACAGAGCAATATGCATTTTTAATTAGTAAAGTGACTAATATCGAGTGTGTGCTTTGAGGTTTTTGTTTCATTAAAAATGTATCTGTTTTTCCCGCAGCTGAATATCTGTATTCTACACCTGAACAGCTTTATAAAAAGCTTCAGAATTTCTGCAGGAAACCAGATATTGTAAGGAAGCATCTATACAAGGTAGTAGTAGATTATAGTTTTACATGTTGTAATTTCATTTCAATGTACCAAGAGTTATGCAGGAAAAAAAAACCAATTAATATCCTAATACATATATAAAGGAAACATGATAGGGTGTAATATTAGTTGTTAGACTAACAGGAATTGATTAAACTTTATGCCAGCTATATGAACCCAGATCTTATGAAATACATGCTCTTAACCTACAGTACATGTTTTTTTTTAACTGATTGTTTTCTAAAATGAGGGTCCTTTACATTGAGACCCAAGAGGCTTGTCGAAGTAGACCTGGATTAATGCAGCTCGTTAGTTATTCAAATGAAAGCAAGAGAAAAATTCTACAATTATACTAATGAGGATAAACCTACTTTGCTGTCATAATTTATGCATTCTCAAGAAATTCAGGCTAATATCTTCAGTTAAGTGTTTTTTTTTTACCCCCCTTTAGAAATGTTTCATAGCTCATGGTGAAGCTTTTTAACTTCTTACATTCTACTTTTGAATGAAGGGCAAATTAACGTGCAACATTTTTCATAGGGCAGCATTGCTGAGATTCTCTTTCTATTGAAAAACATGAACCACAAGGTGGCTGAATACATTATTGGCCTCTGGTCAAGAAATTGACAGTGAGCCTTAAATTTTAAACCTAATGAAAATTTCTAAATTATGAAATCACCCATCAGTGTATCCATAATTTTCTCAGTAGTCTCGTCTGTGTTGTTGATGATGCATTTTTTATACCAAAAGTAAATAAACATTTTCCATTTTGAAAGCTATGTGCACATATATCCATGACATCTTATTAATAATGCCCTCTTACAAACCAGCAGTATTTTTTAAATAGCCCTTTTCTCTTCCAGTGCTCCGTACACGCACTACATTCAATTTTAAAGCGAGGTGCCTTCTTTGAGTAAAAGCGCAGATGTGTATTTCAATTCAAGAAAAAAAAAAAGATGACATTGCTTCTACAGGAAACAGTTAAACTTCCAGAAAAAAAAAAGGGAAAGAACCAAAAATGCAATTTAACACCCAATTTCAAGCTCATTATCTTTCATTGTCTATTAACTTGGCAATGGTTCAGAAGGTAGCTCGTAATAGTTTAAAATGCTGACAGAACACTTCCAGCGTTCTGCAGTACTTCTTGAGTCGGTACGATTGCACGGTTTTGCTGCTAGACACTGAGACTGCAAAGTGAAAAAAAAACAGTCCGTAGCATTTACCTTCACTTTTCCTACAGTAATTTCTTCGAGTGCAGTAGTTAGCTTTGTTTCAAAACATGCCTTCGCCGTGCAGAGGGATGGTCCTTTCCTGCTGAAGAAAGGGAATACAAGTATGCCGAAGTAGCCACAAAACAAATATTGATATTAATAGTTACATTTAAAAAAAAAATAGTGGCATGTGGAGATGTGTGCACAGACCCTGTAAGCAAATGCTTCATTTGCCTCCAGTGCCTCATTTTGAAAACGTACCCCTTGGTGAATTATTTATAGGAGCAGCCGTACCAGCAAGAAATGTATCAGTTGATCACAGTGTGAGTAGTTAAACCCCAGATATTTAGTCATTTTAAAGCATTAGCAGTGGGTATAGCAACAAGTCCTTTTTTTTAAAGGTATTTGCAATTGCGTCTGTGTAGCAAAAACCTATATGAAAATATATCAGAGTCTAATACAATAATTCTCAGGACTAAAAAAAAATACAGAAATGATTTAGCACCAGGTTGAAGGAATATCAAGTTTAAAGCAAATGTAAAGTCAGAGGTTTGTTTGTTTGATTGTACTTCTTTTTTTTTCCTTCCTGCGAAAGCGAACAATGGAGTGCAATGCATAAAACATAAATACAGTATTGTGCTAGCACTATACAGCCATCCTATAACTAACATTGTTTCATGTAAAACAGATCATAAGACTATAATATAAAACAATAAGAACAGGGGGGGTCCTTTTACAAAGGTGCAGAAGCGTTTTTAGTGCACGCTAAAGATGCCCATAGGAATATATGGGCATCACTAGCGTTTAATGCGTGCTTATTTTTAGCGTGCGCAAAAACACTAGCATGCCTTTGTAAAAGGACCCCTATATCTTTATTTTAATGAGGCAAAAACATCAGTGTTTAATAAGAAAATGTATATTTCAAGTTAATAGATTTTCAGTAAATATTATCTTTACCAGGAAAAAAAAATAATCGGAAAAAAATATTCATATTCCTGACAAACCTGCTGTGCCATCAGCAATTATTTTTCAAGGAATATAATCCTCATTCATACCATTATTCTAATATTAAAGTGTTCTAATATATCAACACACATAGGAGCAGTATAGCTAAGTCTTCTGATTTTTGGTTTCAACTGATAAATACTGATAAAAACATCCCTGGTGCAAAAATTTTAATTAAATGAAAATAGGTGTTTACAGGCAAAGACCAGGGAAAAACTCGCTTTCCCTAATATTCTTGTACCCTTCTCCTGGCTTGTCTTTTATCTCTGTTCAGATTTTTTGCCTTTTCTGTATTGACCCTTCCTAAACACATATGTATTTGATTCCACTGGAAAAGGCACCCAGTAGCAGTGCCAGTGGCATGAAACCACGAATAAATATTGATTTTTTTTTTTTGTGTGCTCTGAAAGAACCTCTAATGGGCCAGAAAATAAGCACCTAATTTTACAACACATAAACACTTAAGAATAGAAGTCCTAAATATAACATACCACTAATTACTTTATCGTTTCTTGCAATATAATTTAATACCATTTTTAAAATCAACTCTAACATTGATGAGTTCTAATACTTTCTTATTAAGGTACAAGATTATTCCTCGATTTTCTTCCGTTTCATGGTATGCCTCTGCTTGATTATTTTGAAGCATGTAGTATAGTACAGTCTCGATTATCCGACGTAAATGAGACCAAGCCATTGTTGAATAAGTGAAAAGACAGATAATTATGGGAAACAATGGTAATCCGTTAAAAATGCACAGAAATCATACTTTATGCATACAGATCAGGCATAGGGTATCTGTATTTAAAATGCAGTATTGTTTATTAACACTAACCAACAGTATTTGAAGCTGGAAAACAGGAAGAGAACCTGCACACTTCTTAACGGCAATGCAGTGACATCACTGGGGGGGAGGGGGGTCTGTCCGATATGCCAGATGGTCAGATTAGTGAAAGTTGGATAATTGAGACTGCACTGTACTATAATAAATCACTTTATTGATTTACATACCTGTTTTATATTTCCTTTTTATTGCTCATTATGAGTCATCAAACTTGTAATTAATAATCATTGGAATGCAAAAGAATATACAGCTTTTTGAAATTATGGGGCCCTTTTACCAAGCCACGGTAGGCTGTATGCCCATGCAGCGCGCACCCAAATGAGACTACTACCAGGCCAGCGCACACCCTGGTGGTAATAGATTTGGCGCACGCCCATAACATCTAGATGAATTGTTTATTTATTTCCTCCCATGTTCACCGATTCCGGCGGTAATCGGCAGTTGGCGCACGCCAAACAGTCACTGCGCGTGTATGGCGTGAGCCCTTACCACTAGATCATTGGGTGGCGTTAAGGGCTCAGGCCGGTTTTAGACGCATCCTGGTTTCAGTTTTACCGCATTCCCTTTTCCTGCCACATTAAAAAATACCTTTTTTGCAGACGCGGTAAAAACTGGCTTGGCACGCCTAATACACACGCCCACACTTCCGCAAGGCCACTTTTTACTGCGGCTTAGTAAAAGGGCCCCTATGCTTTCTTGTTTTGGGGGGGGGGGGTCCTTTTACTAAGCTGCATTAAGCAATACCGTGTGCTTACCAGGCTCTTAAAATGACTCACAGTGAGACTTGCTTAGGCATCCTGTGGTAAGTTCCTAATCTGCATATGCTACCTGCATGCTAAAAAATATTTTTTATTTTTGCACAGAGAGGGCATGTCAGAGGACGGAGAGTGGGTGTTTTTACATTAATCAGATAGCGCAGATGTACTACCGCATGCTATCTAATTAGTGCAGGATTACTGTGTGACTCCTTACTGCCTACAAAATAGGTGTTGGTAAGCGCTAACACTGTAAGGGCCCTGTTTACAAAGGCACGCTAGCGTTTTTAGCACATGCTAAAAATTAGCACGTGCTAACCGTGTAGGTGCCCATAATATTCCTACGCTAGCGTTTTTAGCACATGCTAAAAATTAGCACGTGCTAACCGTGTAGGTGCCCATAATATTCCTATGGGTGTCTACATGGTTAGCACACTAACATACTTTTGTAATCAGGGCCCTACATTTTTTTAACGGTTATGCACTAATAGTGACATTGGCGCATGACCATTAGTGCAAAAAAGGAAAATAGGCCATTTTATTGCTGCAGTAAAAATGGCATTAGCACGCAGGAAAATCCTACATAAGGGCACAATAATGCTACTTTAAATCACAAATTAGTAAAAGGACCCTGTGAAGAAACAGTGGGCCCCTTTTACCAAGCTGCGGCAAAAGGGGGCTACACTAGCGTCGGCACGTGTTTTTCATGCGCGCCGTGGCCCTTTTTTACCACAGCAGGTAAAAAGAGAGTCTCTCTTTCCTGCAGGAAATGGCTGTATGGCAAGTAAAGCACTTGCCGCATGGCCATTTCGTGGGGGAGCCTGATTACCGCCGGGCACGCTCCAACCCTACAAAAATAAATATATTTTTGTAGCACCAGATATGACGGCTCCCTAAGGATGAGAAGTACTGCCAGGCTGCTGCAGTAGCGCGGCTGTACTTCCTGTTTAGCGAGCGAAAAGCCTGCTTTGGACTTACTGCCGCTTAGTAAAAGGGGCACAGAATGTTTTAATCCTGTAAAATGTATTAGATATCTTCTTGTTTTAATTATGTCCTGAAGTGTATTTCATCTATTTGGCCAACAGGTGGTGTTTCTTTGCTATAAAGCTGTTGCAGAGAACTGAGGGCCCTTTTTACTAAGTGGCGGTAAGCTCAACGCGTACTTACTGATCGCTAAACAGAAAGGACTGCCAGGCTACTGCAGCAGCCTGGCGGTACTTCCCATCCCTAGTACGCCGTTATATCCAGTGCTACAAAAATCCAGCAATAATTGGGCAGTGCCACACACTGCTTAGCTACTGCTGGGTTAGCGCGGGAGCCCTTACTGCCACCTCAGTGGGTGGTGATAAGGGTTCTCCCCCCCCCCCCCCCCGAAATGGCCATTTCCTGCAGGAAAGATAGACTTCCCTTTTACCTGCTGCTGTAAAAGGGGACCTCAGCATGTGTGAAAAACATGCATTGACACCAGCGCAGGCCCCCTTTTGCCCCAGTTTGGTAAAAGGGGCCTTGAGTGTTTTTTCTTTAGTTTGATACAAACAGGAAGCAAGAAGCAGTATATATTTGAAATCTTGTTGACTGGGCTCTGATTGGCGCAGTAGCACATCTCATTTAGAGTTTACTGGTTTTGAAAGTTCAGTTTCAGCCCGGGAGAAGAGAGAGAGAGAGAGATCTTTGCCGAAATCCTGTAATAAACAGTTATATTTCAGAACTGGTGAACAGCTATATATGCCCTGACCTCCCCAGGTACTTTCTAGGAAGTATGCAAATGTTTAGTTAGTTTTCTAATTGATCCATTTTTCAGTTACTTGTTACTGTTTGCTAATTGCACTTTTTTTTTTGTCCACTGTTCCAAGTTCTGAGAATAAACACATGTGTTTGTTCGTTCTGCCTGTCTAGACTGATAAAGAATCCTGGTGGTTTGTATGTTGGGCCTGTGATTGCTTTCTGGGAATTGTGGGAATCACTGGGAGTGTGGCTCCAGTAACCTAGAAATTACCGGGGATAATTTGAGAGCGGGAAACTTGCCCAGAGGCGGTTGTGACCCAGTCAGTAGAAGGAGGGTGTTAGTGTAGAGCACGAGCAGCAGGTGCAGGTGGACCTGAGGTGTGCTGGGGATAGACCCTCTAAGTGGCCGCGGGGTAACCCCGTATGGGTGGCTAGGCATTTTGTGACAGACCCCTTTAATACTTATACACTGTGATAGGAAATAGAGTCTGGGTGTGCAGGAAGTATTAAAACATAAGCTTGATGTCATATAAAGCTTGAAGATTAGTGAACATACACAGTTCTTTATTGAGACCAAAGACCATAAGTCAAAACAAATTTAAAAATTTGGGGGCCCTTTTACTAAGCAGCAATAAAATGTGACCTGTGCTATTCCCAGCGCAAGTCTTTCCCATGTGATAAGGCCACTTTAGCGCTGCCGGTATATTGCCACATTTCCTATTTCTGCAATAATGGCTATGAACTAATGTTCCCATTACCGCATGAGCCCCTACCACCACCTGTTTTGTAGGCAGTAAGGGCTCACACATTAATCCTGCGCTAATCAGTTAGCGTAAGGCTAACCGATTAGTATAGCCGTGCCCACTCTCCACCCCCAAACACACCCCCAGCGCTAAACACATTTTAATTTTTAGTGTGTGGGTAGCATGCGCAGATGCAAAAACTACCACAGGATGCCTGAGCGTGTCCCACAGTAGTGCATTTTAACCTGCAGTAAACACATGTTAGTGCTTACCACACCTTAGTAAAAGGGCCCTTTTATTAGTTAATAATACTTATATTTTGTGGTAGATTCCAACTGAACCCAGGATCTTCAGTTTCTATCAAAACCAAATCTGTGACCGAAACTGGATCCTCAGTTTCAGTAGAAATTGAAAACAAAGCTTCCCGCCTCAACACCTGACCAATAAAGCCCCTATGGCCATGTCCCCCCCTCCTCCCCCCACGATCACTCTTCCATCCCCTTATTCCACCTGACCACCCATAGGCCTTCTCTGGGCCTACAGTAGGAATGCCTGGTGGTCTCGTGGCCTCTTTGGGGGCAGCAACAAATCCTACTCATTCCTGTCGTATGCCACTTCTCTGTCACAATGGATGCTGAGACTGCTGCAGGAGGTTCCGGCAGCCATTTTGCAATTGGACTCAACATGGCAAGAGTGATTCTCCTGCCTGCACCTTAGAAGACTGCCGCAAGAAGTCTTAGCAATCATTGTGATGAAACAGCAACACAGGGCGGGAATGAGTGGGGTTCATTCCTGCCCCCAAAGAGGCCACTAGACCACCAAGACTTCCTAAGGAGCCTTTTTACAAAGTGGCAGTAAGCTCAATGCGGCTTACCGCACGCTAATCTGGAGCTACCACTGACCCAACGTGGGCACCAGTAGTAGTAGTTCCAACCTCAGTGCATGCCATTTCCAGCACTAGGTAAAATTGGCTATTTTTTAGCCTGATGCTAACCCAGTGGTAATCGGGCAGTGCCACATGCTACCCGGTTATCGCCAGGTTAGCGCAGGAGCTCTTACTGCCACCTCAGTGGGTGGCAGTGATTGCTCCCTTTCGCATGGCCACATGGTAAGAGTAATCTTACCGTATGGCCATGGCTATTTTCAGCCATTTTTACCCGCTTCAGTAAAAAGTGCCCTTTTTACCGCAGCTTTGTAAAAGGACCCCTATGAAGCCTATGGATGGTCAGGCGGAATGAGAAGAGTGATCGCGGGGTGGGGGGGGGGGAGAGAGAAAATTTTGTTTTCAGCCAAAAATTCACATGCATTTTCAGCTAAGACCTGAACACGGATTTAGGTCAGGCTTAAACCGAAATTTAGGTAGCCTCTATTCTGGAGATCCAGTCACTGAAGCGATAAAAAGAGAGCTTTTACTGGGTCTTGATTTACCACCAGAGTCACAACCAGTGGCATAACAGTCCTGTAGGTTGCTGACTACCATAATAAATGAATAACACTGCTTGAAAGCCACCCCACAAACAAGAATGCCAGCCCTCCTCAAAGAATGCCCCCCCCCCAAACAAGACACCCCCCCAAAGAATAGCCCTCCCTAAAGTAGAGCTCTCCCCAAATAAGACCTCTCTTCTGCACAAACCCTCCACTCAACAAATGATCCCCCACCCCTGTGGCCATACCTTGATTCCCTAGTGGTCTAGAGGGTTCCTGGACAGAAGCCAATCCCCAGTTGTTCCTGTCTTTCTGTCACTCTCTCTCAAAATGGCACCACTTGTACATGCCACATAGCCCATATTGATTTAAGTGACGCTGCCTTAGGGCGAGACAGCTTGCATTAGTGCCCTTCAAGTCGAATTAAGGGGCAAATAATGCAGGTTATGGCCCTAACATAGTTTGATAATTCACCCCCCACCCCAATTGATCAATGTGGAGAACAATGGTAAAACACACCGAACATAATAACAGTATGCATATGTCAATGCAAAAATAAGAGCTCACATGCACGCAGAATAAAACTTTATACAAAACAAAATTTAACACGCAACATAAAAATAACCATAAAATCCTGACCTGGTATTTCAATCAAAATCCCATCAGATGGTTAAAGTGCATAGTAAAAATAAAAGCTTTTAGCCGCCTTCTGCAACCTTAAAAATGTCTTTCCATAAGGTCTGATCATAATCTCAAGTGATTAAGCTTATACGTACAATGTAGTTATTTTAAGAAAAAGAGCATAGGTAGGAATGTACAAGTGAACTTAATACAAAATGAAAACAACCATACTGTTTCTCCATCCACAATCATGTAGAATGATTGTTCAAATGAAAGGAGGTTGAGCTGTTTATGAAGATGTTACCAAGGTGTGGAAAGGTGAACTGACTACCAGCAGCCTTCGAACATCAGGCCTCAAAGCCCTTGCCTGATGCTCGCACACCACATCTTATAGGGACCTCTGTGTTGTCCCCCCCTGCCCCCTTGGTCAAAGTCAGGTTGATCGGAGAGGAAGCTTACTTGAGCAGGTGGGTTCTTTTATCAGAGGGTGAATGATGATCAAGGGAGGGGGTGGCAGCTCTGTCTACTTTTGATCATCTGCTCCTTTTCTTTGCAGTACTAATCAGGAAACAGAGAAAATGCTGATTACTGATTTGTTGACATTGCTGCCATCTTGAAAGGAAGTAACAAATTGAGGGATAAAGTGAGGATTTCCATGAGCTTGAAAGTATGGTGACAGTTGATAAGAGAAGTCAAAAAAGGGAATAATTTTACTAAAGCGCATGCACACAAATGAAAATTGTAATACAAATATCATGATGACAGATTCTGTGTGTGACAGTAGACAATAAACTATCCTTTAGTCCCCTACCTTTCTAGAATTAGAGGATATACGTCTCCTAATATTTATTATGAATTCACAGTAGATTTATGGATAGTGCAGCTGCTGATGCTTGCATTCAGGAGCTCAGTCTATATATTGGACAAACTCAGACTATCTCTTCTCTCCTTACAGTTTTATAACTTTCATTTCTATTGGCTATTGGCTATCATTTTTAATACAGTGTAAACAACTTAGACAAATATTTTGATAAACGGTATATCAAAAAAGTAAAGAATTTGAACTTAAGTTGATGTGCATTCAAATGAATTTTCATCCATTATAATTTTAAAGGCATGCTAACAAAAGATATGCATACAAATGAATACACATCGTTGGGATATAACTGTTTGCTGTCCAACTTGTCTTTGTTTCTTTGTAGCCATGACATTAAATTTTAACTGTTTTCTGAAAGTTACTACACTTTCCATAATAATATGCAGAATTAATTTTAAAATTGATAGCTATTATATTACCAATAATCATAGATTTATAAAAATTAATTTACTGTTTCACTCATTTTGTTTGCATGATTCCTAGTTCCTTTTACCTCACGTCTGCTATTTCCAAATCTTTTCCTTTAAAATAACAGATTGAAACATTACTTTTAAAATAAAACCTCTGGCAGATGATGTCCTTTAGACAGCTTGAATGCTTCAGTTATATCCTGAAGTTTCCAGCGATAGAATGTCCCATATCAGCAGAATCAATGAATGTATCACATTTTTAGTGCCATGAATAGTGGGAGGAAGAGCACAGAGTGATATTTCACTGTGTGGCAGAGTGTAAAAGCTGAAGGAATTAGATCTAGGAAATTTTTTTCTCCTATTTTTCCCTCTTGGTCTTCCATTATGTTTATGTTCCAGCTGTAATTCGGACTTGATACAGTCCCAAATACTGCCAGCTTACAATTAGCTTCCATTGTCTGATTTTAATAGTTGCAAAAGGCTGCCTTCTATTTCAGCATCACTGGTTGTTCAGACACTAACAGGCTTTTTCTTCCCTCTTTAACTCCTTCCCCTTCACCATCATAAGCCCAGTAGCAATGTGATGTGGCACAGAGTCCCTTCTGAGATCATTGTGATGCAGAATCTGGAGGTCAGATTTGATTAGCAATTGTTTTTCAAGCCTCATGTTTGTAGCTTACTTTCAATCGCCTTTTGCAATTTACAACTTTTGAACCACTTCAGATGCGATATCCCCGCTGGAAAGGTTTGGTCAGTTTTGCTGTCGTTGGTTCAGTTTCTTTATTGTAAAGTTTACTTGGATTAAACAACCATACAAAAAGAGAAAACAACATAACACAAAGGTGGGGCACAAAAATAAGACATATTTGTCATCAAGGGCATGCTGCCATTACAGGGAGCTTATCTTTTTCTTTTCTTGCTAAGGCAAGGCGTTACCGCCCATGGTAGTTGAAAAGGAAACTTATTCAAGTTACTCAGAAATTCTTCAAGTGGGCACCGCACTTTTTCAACTGTCAACATCTGATTAGTTTACCTGACTCAGAAGAATCCAATGAATCTGATGATTCCCTCAGTCCTATAGGACCCTTCTCAATACCCTTGTGCTTGAGCTTCTCAGCATCCAAACATTTAAATACCTGGTGCAAATATTCAAAAGCATTTAGCTTTAGGATTGGCACCTGGCCGGTTAAATGCCCCGTAACCGGCTATCCACAAATTTTCAGTGGGACATGGCTGGTCACCAGAAATGGGCCAGCATTGAATATCCAGGCTCAGCACCGACCGCAGGAGTTAGCCGGGCTAACTCTCACAATCTGAATATTGGGCCCCTTATCATTTAACTTCTTGCACAAACCCTTCCTACCCTTGCTCTTCACTCTCTTCTCTCTGTCCTCCCCTTTGACACTATCCAAAACCACATTATTACCCCACTCAGGATGCTGACGGTCAGAGCATCCAGGTTATCCACCTGATCCCTGCTGCTTCCCACAGTCACTATCTTCTGACCAGAACAAGATCCAGATCCAGCATTAGTCGACCTAGTAGACAGCTTATTGGATTTGGACAAAGATCCCCCACAGCACCCTTCTGATCGTGACCTACTTCTTTTGGCCCCTAATTCACCTGACCACACTTGGTCCAATTCTGCTCAGCACACTCTGTGACACCAAATCGCCTTTGACACCGTTTAACCTCCCCCTATCTATTCTTTCCCCCAAACTCAGACTGAACCTACTGCCTAGGACCCATAATTTAACTCTACCAAAATCCTTCCTACTCCAGTCACCACCATCCCAACACCTCCACAAGAACCGCACTAACACAAAAAAAAAAAACACCGACCTCACAAAATTCGCACCACTCCCAAATCATCAATCCTCACATTTCCATTTTTAAGTAGAAATATTACCCCCATTCAAACAAAGTCAAATTATTATTCTCCAGCCTGAAAGGGGGCAGGCACTAGGGCCCTGCAAACACAATGGAGGGAATTCAAAAAGTGGCGCCAAAAGTTCAGCACCAAAAAGCACGGTTCCAGTGCCTAACTTTTGGGCGCTGTAGTTGTGCCTACTAAAAGCAGGTGTAAATGCCAGTGCCCAACTTAGGTTCACTTCGGGTGAATTCTATAAATCTGCATACAACATTTTAGAATGCCCCGGCCACGCCCCCCCTTCACACGATTGAAGTTAGGCGCCATGCTTTATAAAATAGTGTGGAGTGAGATGCACGTGCAAATTTGTAAGACTACCAGTTAACATCAAGAATTGGCTGTTAGCACTCCATTATTGATGTTTCCAAACTCAATTCGTCAATTTATTTGTGAGCTGAAATTTGGCCACGATATATAGAACCCGGAGCAAATTCAAAAGGTTTTGGTCCAGCTGAAAACAACTTGACAGCACAGACTCACTTTCAGACAAATTATTCAACAACAACCGCAGCTACCACACAGGAACCCAGTGGCTCAGAGCTCTGTATCCAGACCCCTGAAAATTACCACAACACTGAGCTAGCATAGCACAAACCCCCCAATGACTGCATAACAAATAAACAAAAAAACAAAACCAGTAAGCAAAAACGCTCACAGAATACCTGGCTCAACACCAGGTAACCACACTATATAAAATCTTCCTTGAACTGCATAAGCCAGCAACATTCAGAAGCAGGGGAGAGAGGTTCCATTCATCCCCATTATTATGCCACAATGATGTCTGGGGCGAGGTTTTTAAATATATTAATACAGGTTGTGTGCTGTTGTCATTATTTCACTGCACCAGCAGTCACCGTCTCCTGTTTAGAAGGCACTAGGTGCTCCTGCAATAACGCTGTATTATCTAGTTAGAACATGCTAATCAGAACGCAGTAGCTAGATAACACGGGAATGCCCACTCTCCACCCATGTCACACCCTTTATTAAAAAGTATTTCTAAAAAAATAGATAACTTGCAAACATGCAGATTACTGCAAAACGCTTTAGCACATTCTATGGTAGCCTGTTAGAGTTAATTAAGCAACCACTCATCCACATATATTCAGAACTGTCTTATAATATCTGCTTGTTATATTACTATCATGTTTTATCATTATCATGTTACCCAAGATTCTTCTGTATCACTAAATGTCTATTTCCTAATATATTTCCACCATTTATGATGTATTGTAAGCCACATTGAGCCTGCAAAAAGATGGGGAAATGTGGGATACCAATGCAATAAATAAATAAATGTTAAGGGCCTTAAACCTTTTAGTAAAAGAGCCCCTAAGGTAGGTAAAATATTCTATTTTACTTAAGTGAAATTTACTGTGCAAGTCGTTAATCTGTGGTATCTCAGTACCACAGGTTAGTAGCTCACGTGGTAAATTTCCTTTTTTTTTTTGTTGATGCATGTTCCAAGTCACAGCAATGCAAAGTTACTGGGTTCTTATCCAGAACCCGGCATCATGTTTCTATAGTTTGGATTATTTTTCCTTATGAGCATCACTTTGCACTCATCCATGTTAAAGTTCAGCTCGTCACTTTTCTTTTTCCTGTTCGGTACTCATCAGCTTGTTTGCACATGCACAAACAAATGTGTACAGACAGACTGACTCCAATAGTCACTCACATTTTTGTGGGAAAGGTGCCAAAAATCATATTAAAATCAGATCTAATAATAAGAAAAATACATCATACAATAATCTGAACGTTTCTTGAAAAATAATCCCTTTCAATTTCTTACGAAAGAAACTGCAAATTATCAAGCAAAAAAAAAAAAACCCTTTCAGAGTAAATAATCACTCCAATGACCTGAAGGTAGAGGTCAGTGTAATAAAGCAGCAGGGAAATGTAACTGTATATACTCAGCTGCATAAGTGTTTGTAGGAAAAAGGAGGTAATATTGTATCTGCATAGTTCATAGGTCAGTACTTATTCAGTTCTGAAGACCATACTTTTTAAAGACCATTTTAGAGAATAGAAACAATGTCTGATATCCATACCCTCCAAAGAAAGGCTTAAGATGTACACAAATTCCTTTTGGAGAGAAATGAGATGGGGCATTGATAGAAATATTCAAGTATCTGACTGGCTTCAATAAAATATGAAAAAGTTACATTTTCCATAGAAAAGGACATTCAAAGAGCAGAGGTCATGATAGGAAATTTCAAGTACAAGGAAACATGACAAAATATTTATTTATGGTGAAGGTGAGAGCTGCCTGGACCAGCTTACATAAAGCCCTCTTTTAAATAGAATCTATAAATTTGAGTAGAGATGTGCTCAGTTCCAGTGGTATTTTACAAAAAGGGTCTGTCGATGTAGAGCCTTTTCTAAGATACATGAAGACAAAACAGTAAGGATTGTGAGACACATCCACCAAGACTCCAAAAGAAGGCACTTTCAGTGCCGAAAAAGCTTAAATCAATGCAAAACACAGCCATCAAAATCATATGTCACGCACATAAGTTTGATAATGTTTTCCCTTTGTTTCAAAATTTTCACTTGCTCCCTGTCGAACAGTGTATTATTTTCATGCTGTTTGCTCTCACTTTTAAAGCACATAGACTTGGCTTTCCCCACTACCTCACAACTGTAACATTCCCTACTCCCTTTCTCGACTCCATTCCATCAATGACCACCTTCTGGCTCTCCCTAACCCCAAAGCTGCCCAACTTGAATTCACCCACCATCATGCCTTCTTTTTTGTGGCCCCCTTCTATTGGAATTCTCTCCCTTTTTCCACACATTCTGAACCATCTTTTAAAAACTTTAAGTTAGCTTTGAAAACTTGGCTTTTTCAACAAGCGTTCTACCCGGTCAACTAGGAAGCGGAAGTGTCAATTTCACTGTTCCTCCTCTTTTTTGTTCCTGTCTTCACCACCCTTTTCCCATCCTGGCTCTGCCCTGGCTTATGTTGTCCCCTCTAGTCTAAGTATGATTGAATTGCTATGACTGATACAATTTCTTTCCTGTCAGTAAATTATTGTTTTTTCCAACTTTTTTTATTTATGTTTTTAGTCTGTAAACCACCCAGATCTGCAAGTTAGCTTTGGCAGTATAGTTGCAGGGCTTGGTAGTGAAAGATTGAGGTTAGCCTTAGTGATGATTTGTAGAAATCATTCCGTTCAGTTTATTTCAAAATAGGTGTTATATACTGCTAAAGTCCCCTTTCCAAGGTTCAGCACGGTTTACAAAATTAGGTTATAGTTGTTAGTACATAGAGGAAACCGGACAATAGAACATGAGAGGAGATATAGACATAATCAGGAGGAAATAATAAGCAGTCCTAACGGTCATAAAGGTACAGTGGGTCACTAAATAGATTTTGGGAACATAAAGGTTTTTAGTTCTTCCTAAAGCTAAGGTAGTTGTCATCCGTTCTAATAGTAATGGGAACGAAGTTCTATAGGGAAGTTCCAGCCACAGGGAGGAACGAGTTGAAGATCTTCTGAAATCTAGAACCCTTGTAAGACCTGGGATGATGATAAGGCCAGGGGTGGCCAGAAAGCAGAGGTGGGGAAGGCTGTGGGTTAGTGCAGTGGTAGGGGTCAAGAATTTGCTAGGAGATACAGAGGGAAGTTGGTTTGGGTTCATGTGTAGGAATTTGTGTTCTTTTCTTCCCATGGTGGTAGAGAAACCAGAAGGAGACACTCGTTTGGGAGACTGAATGGGCTGCTTGGTCTTTGTTTGCTGTCATTTACTACTTTACCTTGCAAATAACTTCTAGAATAACAGACTTTGAGGCCAGTGTACTAAAGAGTTCAAAATTGTGCAGTAGCTGCTTCATTTCCTAGAGCGACAAATAGTGCATGTTATTTGCAATAATGGTTGATATTTGCTCTACTATGGGGTAATTCTATAACTTTGCACCTATATGTAGGCACCCATGTTCCTTTATAAAATACTAGCACAGCAGGTAAAATGCACGCCTCTAATTTAGGTTCCAGCACTTACACCAGCCATATAGCTCATGCCTAAATCCTGGGGATACCGAGTAAAGTTATGCACATAAGTGTGAGCCCTGCCCACACTCTGCCCAGACTCTATCTATATTATTATTATTTGTTACATTTGTATCCCACATTTTCCCACCTATTTGCAGGCTCAATGTGGCTTACATTGTACCATAGAGGCATTCGCCATCTCCAGTAGAGAAAGAAATGCATGGAGTTGATGTGGTCAGATAAGGTTTATTTATTTATTTTGTTACATTTGTACCCCATGCTTTCACACTCATGGCAGGCTCAATGTGGCTTACATGGGGCAATGGAGGGTTAAGTGACTTGCCCAGAGTCACAAGGAGCTACCTGTGCCTGAAGTGGGAATTGAACTCAGTTCCTCAGTTCCCCAGGACCAAAGTCCACCACCCTAACCACTAGACACATTGGGGAATCATACAGAGGAAGAGTTATGCATAGTCCATTACAAGCTTTGGTTTCATTGTGTTGCAGGGTTTAAGCACTTAAGTTAGGTCAATGGAGTATGCCCCCCTGAACAGGTTGGCCTCTAGTGATCTCCGGAAGTTTAGGTGGTTGTACATTGCCCTCACGTCCCCTGGCAGTGTGCTCCACAGCTGCGTGCCCACGTAGGAGAAACTGGATGCATAAGTTGATCTGCATTCGAGTCCCCTGCAGCTTGGGCAGTGGAGATCTAGGTACGCGCGTGATGATCCAGTTGCGCCCCTCGTTGGTAGGTCCACAAGGTCTGTCTTGTAGCCCAGGGCTTCGTCGTAGACAACCTTATGGACCAGGGCACCAACCCCTGAAAGCAACATGCTCTCCGATTGGCAGCCAGTGCAGCCCCTCTCAGAGGGGCTCGGTGCCCTCAAATCATGCCCTTCCAAACATAATCCTGTTTGCTGCGCTCTGAGTGGTCTGAAGCCTCTTCATGAGTTGCTCTCCGCATCCCGCGCAGACCCCACCGCAGTAGTCTGCATGGCCCAGCACCACCGATTGCATCAAGCCACGAAATGTCTCCCTCAGGAAGAATGGCTTCATGCGTCCGAGTTTCCACACTGAGTGGAACATTCTCTCAGCTGTAGAGTCAACTTGGCTCTCAAGTGTAAGTGTATATATACACCTAACTGTAAAATACATGTTGTGCATGATATACCCATATTTATAGAACAGCGCTTATGTGGAATTTTAGCTATTATTCTAAATATTTGCACATGTAATCGGTGTGTAAATGTAAGTGCACACTTTATTCTATAAAGTGGATATGAATATTAACATTCCATTACATGAGTAAATGTTGAGAATACTAACATATATTCACATATTTATATTTTATTTGAATGTAGCTCAAACCTTTATCAGTAGTAGCTCAAGGGAGTTACATTCAGTAAAAGTAAGTGTTTCCCTGTCCCAGGAGGGCTTACAATCCAATTTTGTACTTGAGGCAATGCAGGATTAAAGAGTCTTTTTCTAAGGCGCACTAATAATTAGCATCCACTAAGCGATGACGCCCATTATATTCATATGGGTGTCTTATCATTTAGCGCACGCTAAATTTGTTAGCACACCTTTATTAAAAGGGCCCCTTAATGACCTTACCTAGAATCACAAGAAGCAGCAGTGAGATTTAAACCAGGCTTCCCTAGTTGTCAGCCTGATGCTGTAATTGCTAGGCTGCTCTTCCAAATACACAAGCACCTGTTATCAGGGTAAAAATTATATTGCAATGATAGAGTGGATCAAATTGAAGGGGGGATTGCGTTATGTGTTAAGAGGGAATTTAGTCAAACAAAATAAATATTCTACATTAAACAGATAGCAGTGTGGAATCCTTGTGGATAGAAATTCCATGTGTGAAGGGAAAGAGTATACTGGTAGGACTGTACTACCATACATTGGGACAATGAACAAACAGATGAAGAAATATTTACAGAAATTAGGAAAGCTGGCAAATTGGGCAACATTATAATAATGTGGATAAATGTTGGATCAGAGAGCGCTGGTGTCACGTCTGTGGCCGTGACCACCCTCAACCTTACCTTCTTTCTGGGGGTCAGCAGCTCTGCTGGCTTCTGTCTGCCTTTGTGTTAGTCTTGTCTCTGTCCGGGTGTGCTGATTGCTTCACTAGACCTCACCTGTGTGGGCTATGCCTCTCTAGGGAGCCAGCATCTAAGATGACTGCCACCAGCTCTGTGCCAGCTTCCAAGATGGCTCCTGCTTGTCTTTCCAGTGGGCTCACTTCCTATGTGTGTCAAGCCTCTCTTTGGCGTCCGTGTACTTCCTGCTTCTGTCCTGCTGCTGGTGACTCATCAGGGAGAGCCTTCATAAGGAAGTGCTGTGCTTGCAGTCAGGGCCTTTGCATGGTGTTATGCTCTTAGGCCAGGTCAGGTTAGTAAGTGTCTGCTGCACTACTGCTTAGCCTCTCTCTGGGTTCCAGCCCAGCTTCTTTCTGTGTCTGTGTGTCTGTGGACTGCGGGTCCTTCCTGGCTTACCCTGTGTTTGGGGTGAAGCCTCTGTTCCTGGCTTGCCCTGTGTTTGGGGTGAAGCCTCTGTTCCAGGCTTGCCCTGTGTTTGGGGTGAAGCCTCTGTCCCGGGCTTACCCTGTGTTTGGGGTGAAGCCTCTGTCCAGGTTAGTTCTCTGTCTGCATTGGAAGCCTCAGCCTTTGTGAGTTCCCGAGTCGGGTTGTGGAACGGCTGTGGCTTCAGACCCTTGGCCTGATATTCCTGGTTTATTCTGTTTGCCTTGCTGCCTGCCCAAGACCCTTGGCCTGTTCTTCCTGGTTTACTCTGTCTGCTCTGTTGTCCGCCCAAAGACCCTTGGCTTGATATTCCTGGTTTATTCTGTTTGCCTTGCTGCCTGCCCAAGATCCTTGGCCTGTTCCTCCTGGTTTACTCTGTTTGCTCTGCTGCCCGCCTACGACCCTTGGCCTGATATTCCTGGTTTACTCTGTTTGCTCTGCTGCCTGCCCAAGACCCTTAATCCTGTTTGTGCTTAGCTAGGGTTTCCCGGTTCCCCGCTCTGCCTAGCTAATGTATATCCTGAGTGTATATCCTGAATCCTGTCTCTGTCTAGCTAGTGTGTTTTTCCAGGGTGTTGATCCTGTATCCTCCTGCTACCTAGCTAGTGGGTTACCCAGTGGGTATTCCCTGATTCCCCTTCTGCCTAGCTTGCACGTTGCCCTAGTCCTTGCTCCTGCTAAGCTGTTGTATGTCGTGTCTTCATAGTCTGTCTTGTGTTCTGGCTTAGCGGCTATGTGCAGCTTTCAGTCCTAGTCTAGTTCCGTGCCCTGTCTCCCTCGTGTATCCCAGACCCAGGGTGGGTCCTCTGGATCTTCAGTTCCTGCCTTATCCTGCAAGTCCTGCCGGCCACCTGCACTTCGGAGCTCAACTCCGGAGGAACGGTGGCTAAGTGCAGGTGAAGCTGTTCCTGTTTCATCTGTTCTAGTTGCCTGCCTTGTACTACTCCAGTCCAGAGTTCCAGTACTGCTCTTCGGGGTATCCAGTTCCAAGGTGGTCTTGCCTGCCGCTCCTCGGCAGTGGCCCAAGGGCTCACGAACTCCAGTCCTGCCTCGAGGACCTGACAGGATGCCAAGGCCCTCGAGAATGCGACAGCTGGGGAGGTAAAATGATGCTTCTTGGAGCAACTAGTCCAAGAAATGACAAAAAGGGGAGCTATTTTAGATCTAGTCATGGGATAGGAGGTAGTGTCCTATTGTGGATTAAAAACTGGTTAAAAGATAGAAAACAGAGAGTAGGGTTAAATGGTCAGTATTCTCAGTGGAGAAAGGTAGTTAGTGGGATTCCCCAGGGGTCTGTGCTGGGACAGCTTTCATATTTGTTAAATCGCAAGAGGATTGTGAAAAATTACAAGAGGACCTTGGGAGCCTGGGCATCTAAATGGCAGATGATGTTTAATTTGAGCAAGTGCAAAGTGAAGCATGTGGGAAAGAGGAACCCGAATTATAGCTACGTAATGCAAGGTTCCACGTTAGGAGTCACCGACCAGGAAAGGGATCTAGGCATCATCGTTGATGTTGCATTGAAACTCTTTGCTCAGTATACAGTGGTAACTAAGAAAACAAATAGAATGTTAAGTATTATTAGGAAAGAAATGGAAAACAAAAATGAGGATGTTATAATGCCTTTGTATCGCTCCATGGTGCAACTGCACCTCGAATATTGTGTTCAGTTCTGGTCACTGCATCTTATAAAAGGTATAACCAGTGCTTTTTTTGTAGAAAAAAAGGTGCCGGTACTCATTATGGGCGGGGTCACCACATATGGCTCCACCCCTATGATAGCCACACCCACATTAACCACACCCCCTACACCAGCCATGGCGCATATAAACAGACATCATTGAAAATATTACAGTACTATAGGAGAAAAAAAATATCGTGATTTTTTTCATTATAAATAATCAATGTAAGCTCTTACAGCTCCAGTATACCCAGTGCAAAATAAGACAGCCAATGTAAATTCTCAAATTGGACATATTACAAACACTAAAATGAAAATAAAATGATTTTTTTTCTACCTTTGTTGTCTGGTGACTGTTTTTCTTTCCATATTGGTCCCAGTCTGTGATTCTGCTTTCCTTTGTTTTCGCTTAACTCTTCTGTGCCATTTGTCATTTTTGTCTCCTTTTTCTTTGCTTTCTTCAATATTTTTCAGGCTCTCTCTGTCCAGATTTAATTCATTCTTACTATCCATTCTTTAATTTCCTTCATCTACCTGTGGCTTTTCATCTTTTCCTCACCCTTGTTCTCCCCATGCCCTTCCTCTTATTCTCCAGTCTTTCTCTATTCCCCTTTTCCATCCAGCAGCTCTGCTTTCTCTCCCCTATTTCTTTCTGCATTCTTCCATCCAGCGTCTTCCCTCTTTCTCTCCCCATCTTTCCGTTTTCCCTCTCTCTCTCCCCATCCTTCCATCTGTTTTTCCCCCTCTCTCCCCATCCTTCCATCTGTTTTCCCCCTCTTTCCCCATCCTTCCATCTGTTTTCCCTCTCTCTTTCCCCATCCTTCCATCTGTTTTTCCCTCTCTCCCCAATCCTTCCATCTGTGTTTTTCCCTCTCTCCCCATCCTTCCATCTGTTTTCCCCTCTCTCCCCAATCCTTCCATCTGTTTTTCCCCTCTCTCCCCAATCCTTCCATCTGTTTTCCCTCTCTCTCCCCATCCTTCCATCTGTTTTCCCCTCTCTCTCCCCAATTCTCCCTCTCTCTTTCCCCATCCTTCCATCTGTTTTTCCCTCTCTCCCCAATCCTTCCATCTGTGTTTTTCCCTCTCTCTCCCCATCCTTCCATCTGTTTTCCCTCTCTCTCCCCAATCCTTCCATCTGTTTTCCCCTCTCTCCCCAATCTTTCCATCTGTTTTCCCTCTCTCTCCCCATCCTTCCATCTGTTTTTCCCTCTCTCTCCCCAATCCTTCCCTCTGTTGTTTTCCCCTCTCTCTCCCCAATCCTTCCCTCTGTTGTTTTCCCTCTTTCCCCAATCCTTCCCTCTGTTGTTTTCCCTCTTTCTCTCTCTCCCCAATCCTTCCCTCTGTTGTTTTCCCTCTTTCTCTCTCTCCCCAATCCTTCCCTCTGTTGTTTTCCCTCTTTCTCTCTCTCTCCCCAATCCTTCCCTCTTTCTCTCTCTCCCCAATCCTTCCCTCTGTTGGTTTCCCTCTTTCTCTCTCTCCACAATCCTTCCCTCTGTTGGTTTCCCTCTTTCTCCCCAATCCTCTCTCCCCAATCCTTCCCTCTGTTGGTTTCCCTCTCCCTGCCAAGTTTCCCGCGAACGGCGCGAAGTCGCGACGCACGCGGCACCAGCCTCTATTTCCGGCCGCTGCTGCTTCTCCTGTTGAGCAGCAGCGGCCGCTACACAAAGAAAAAGTTAAAAAAAATTGAAACCTGGCTGAAACGCGGCACCCCGGCACTGTAGACAGCCATTAGGCATTGCCTGTTGCCCCACAGCCGCTCCTCCTCTTGCCTCTACGTCACTGCCCCTGGAGGAAGACCCCGGAGGAGCGCAGTGACGTAGAGGCAAGAGGAGGAGCGGCTGCGGGGCAACAGCCAATGCCCAATGGCTGTCTACAGTGCCGGGGTGCCGCGTTTCAGCCAGGTTTGAAGTTTTTTTTTAATCTTTTTCTTTGTGTAGCGGCCGCTGCTGCTCAACAGGAGAAGCAGCAGCGGCCGGAAATGGGGGCTGGCACTGCGTCCGTCACGGGCGGGGGGAGCAAAAAAAAGGTGCCGGTACGCCGTACCGTTGCGTACCGGCACAAAAAAAGCACTGGGTATAACTGAATTAGAAAAGGTACAAAGAAGGACAACGAAAATGATAAAGGGGATGGGACGACTTCCCTATGAGGAAAGGCTAAGGTGGCTAGGGCTCTTCAGCATGGAGAAAAGACAGCTAAGGGGAGATATTTTAGAGGTCATAAAATAATGAGCAGAGTGGAACGGGTAGAAATGAATCTCTTTACCCTTTCCAAAAATACTAGGACTAGGGGGCATGCAATGAAGCTACAAAGTAGTAAATTTAAAATGAATCGGAGAAAATGTTTCTTCACTCAACGTGTATTTAATTTCTGGAATTCGTTGTCAGAGAATGTAGTAAAAACAGTTAGCAGGGTTTTAAAAAGGTTTGGATGGCTTCCTAAAGGAAAAGTCCATAGACCATTATTAAAATGGTCTTGGAGAAAATCCAGTGCTTACTTCTAGGATAGCAATACATAAGCTAGTAGAAAAACAAAGGAGTGCGCCTTATGTTGAGGGAACGTCTAAACAGTTGCCAGGGATATTGTTCACCATTCACTACTATCGGTGTCCCTCTGTTTTGCGACCGTTCTCATCATCGACGTTTCCAACCTTCCTCCCATTTTAATTTTTACTTTTTTTGATACTTCTTTTGATAATTTTTCTTCTTTACTCTTAATATTAGAGCATGGAGGTTTTTACATCTGTACTATCTTCAAGCGCTTAACATACGAATACAGGGAACTTCCATGTGGAATAAATTGGGTTCAGCTATCTCAACATTAGCATTAATTATTGAATATAAACTTCAACTTAGCTTAAATATCCAGAGCAATCTTACTGCACGGCCATGTCTTTTTTTTTTCAGCCTTTTTACCTGCTGTGGTAAAAAGGGCCTCAGTACTTGGCAAAAATGGCCCCCTGCCGCTAGCGCAGGGCCCTTTTTACTGCACCTTGGTAAAAGGACCCCACCCCCAGTGTGCTACTGTTAGGTTACCCCTCCACTGTGCTGCCTTTCTGTTCCTTAAATACAGAATCAGCCAGCCAATAAACATTCTCCTTAACCTGATTTTATGTGTAGAAAAGGCAGTTTTAGTTGAAATTACTTGAAGTTTTTGGTTTGGTGGTTGTTTGATGAAAAATGAATATTTTATTTAGATTTTCCGCCTTCTTAACTCTCTGTTTTCTCCTTTTATCTCTCTCTTGATTCATCCCCCCCACATACACATAACTGTAATCTCCTATAGCATCTGAGGACTCACCTTGTTTTCAACTTTTGCTTATTGTGTTTCAAATGAATTTAATTTGAAACGCAAAACAGAAAGGGAATGTTTTTGTGAAAGGAGGCCTGAAGACACAGGGAGGAATGTTTAAAGTATTCCATTGAACAACCACTCTAATTATGCTTTTCATTATACTTGTTTAGGAATATTGGCTATATTTTATTCAATGTATGTCCTAGCACATTCGATTAGTATCAGCTCTGTTTACTAAAGTGTGATAAGATTCTTCAGTTACCGCTCATTAATTCCTAAAATTAATGTACAATAACTGCAAAACATCTGTGTTAATTGTTGGGGGCATCCCCAGCAGGTTCCCAGGTAGTTAACACTGAGGAAATGTCATTATCTTGGTAGATAATGTAATGCAATTAGTTCTACCTATTCAGGTGGCATTAACTGTGCTATTTTATCTGCCACATTAACAGTTACTCTATAGTAACTACTTCCCAAGTTAACTGTAAAACAGTCCCCACACCTTCCACATCCCTTTTTGCATTAATCATTAACAGCAGTTAACATGGCCACCTCCACGGCTACATTTGACACGTGCTAACAGCTAATGCAGCTTAGTAAATCGCCCCCACATGTGAAATTTGAAGTTTGTTTTCATGATTGAGAGAAATTGAATTTGCCAATATCGGTACACAAATAAATTCAACATAGCCGTATACAGCTGGATAACCTAAGAGATAGAGCACAGACTGAAAAAGCCTTTTATCTCTGGGTGAGGGGTACAAATCAAGTGCAGGTGGGCAGGTACTAGAAGTGAGTGCCAATTTAAAGTTGGTGGCCTATCTGAAGTAAGTTACTGATCTCTCTCCAAGTCCCATTGAACCAGGTATACACATCACTGAAAGAATCAGCATCATGATTTGACCCGCTTTCGCCTCAGGGCTGGCTGAAGGCATGGACAGGCATGAGCACCGGCTCAGGGCGCAAGAACTCAAAGGCACCGAAAACCTGCCTCATCAGTTCAGCTTTAACAGCGGCAAGAGTGTGTACTGCTCTCACTGCTGTACTCTGTTCTCTGCACAACGACCGGCACCTCTGCAGGTTTGGGTATAATCGAAAGCACATTTTGGGCGCCTCCAACTGCAGTCTGTCGCGGGAACGAACAAAGTTGACGGGGGCGTGTCGGAGGCGTGGTGGAGGCGGGACTGGGGCGTGTTTATCGGCCGAGGAGAGATGGGTGCGCTCGGCCGATAATGGAAAAAAGAAGGGCAGCAGCAGCAAGAATTTGGGCCGCTTTTTTTGGACCCTTTTTTTTCACAAACAGGTCCCCAAAAAGTGCCCCAACTGCCCAGATGACCGCCGGAGAGAATCGGGGATGACCTCCCCTGACTCCCCCAGTGGTCACTAATCCCCTCCCACAAAAAAAAAAGAACTTTAACATTTTTTTCCAGCCTGTATGCCAGCTTCAAATGTCATACCCAGCTCCCTGACAGCAGTATGCAGGTCCCTGGAGCAGTTGTTAGTGGGTGCAGTGGACTTCAGGCAGGTGGACCCAGGCCCATCCCCCCCTACCTGTTACACTTGCGCTGGTAAATGGGAGCCCTCCAAACTGCCCCCAAAACCCACTGTACCCACATCTAGGTGCCCCCCTTCACCCATAAGTGCTATGGTAACGGTGTAGAGTTGTGGGGAGTGGGGTTTTGGGGGGGGGGGAGTTGGGGGGCTCAGCACCCATGGTAAGGGAGCTATGGACTTGGGAGGTATTTTAATTTTTAATTTTACTTTTTACAAGTGCCCCCTATGGTGCCTGGTTGGTGTGTGAGGGGGACCAGTGCACTACGAATCCTAGCCCCTCCCACGACCAAATGCCTTGGAGTTGTTCGTTTTTGAGGTGGGCGGCTTCAGTTTCCATTATCGCTGAAAACCGATACCGCCCAGCTGAAAACCGCCCAAATCCGATGCATTTGCCCAGCACCAACCGTATTATCGAAACAAAAGATGGACGCCCATCTTTTTCGAAAATACGGTCTGTCCCGCCCCTTCGCGGACCCATCTTCGGAGATAGTCGCCCATGGAGATGGGCGTCCGCGTTCAGTTATGCCCCTCCACTTGTTCCACAGAACCCTGAGTTAGCACTATGTCTCTGAAGACTAAAAATTAACACAGGCACAGGTTGCAGGTGATATATACATTTTTTTAAATAAATAAATGAATTTGAATTGCTTACTGTGGCTTTGCAGTAAGTTACACTTGAATATCTACATATTTATGTCTATTATTCTATTGAAGTTAATTACTTTGTTGCTATAATATTTGGGAAATATTCTTTTAAGAGTCTGTTTCCCTGAGAAAAGCCTCAGCTCCGTTTGGAAAGGCAGATTCCCTCGCTTCGGGCCCTCCCTGTGTCCCACCCTCACGGAAACCGGAAGTTACATCAGACAAAGGTGGGACACAGTGAGGGAAGGCCCGAAGAAAGGCCTTTCCAAACGGAGCTGAGGCGCTGCCGATTTTAATGCAGGGGGCCTGGTGGCGGACGAAGGTGAGAGCCAGGGACTGCGGTGAGGGCAGCGGCGGGGGGGGGGGGGCGGCCTTGCCCCGGGCCCAACTTTGTCTCTCGGTGGCCCTGCTTGCGGACCAAACTGTAAGTCCTCCAAAACTCACCAGAAACCCTCTGTATCCACATATAGGTGCCCCCTTCACCCATAAGGGCTATTGTAGTGGTGTACAGTTCGGGGTAGTGGGTTTTGGGGGGCTCAGCAGACAAGGTAAGGGAGCAATGGTGAGATGTGTACCTGGGAGCATTTTATGAAGTCCACTGCAGTGCCCCCTAAGGTGCCCTATTGCTTTCCTGGAATGTCAGGGGGACCAGTGTACTAAAAATGCTGACTCCTCCTACATCCCAATGTCTTGATTTTGTGCGTTTTGCACTTGGATGGTTTTTTTTTTTGGGGGGGGGGGTGAAAAATGGACCAAAAAAACAAAACATCCAAATCATAAAACCTTGTTTAAAACAGCATTTTTGAAAAAAAAAAAAGAGAGACATTTTTCTTTTTTGAAAATGGCCTTCTTTCCTATTCAGATTTTGGACGTTTTTTGCAAAATGTCCAAAGTCGGACTTAGATGTCATATCGAAAATGTTCCTCCACACAACTTAGAATTTAAACACACCATGTTACAGAATACGTTTAGTGAGTTGTGCGTGTAACTCTTAATGCCAATTAGTGCTGATAATTGATTTTAACATCCAATTAACAGCGCTGATTGACTAGTTTACCAATTGATTTCCACGCGGAAATTAAGTTGCCGAATATAGACTCCCAGGGTAAATGTTCAACAGCACAGAGATGAAGCCACTCAGTACTGAGATGGTAACACCCAGTGGCCAGGAAGCTCTATTCTGTTTTTATGGCCTCAGATAAGATGGGTGTTGGGAGGGAGATGAGAGAAAACAATGAAACTAGTGAAAGTTATGCATGATGTATCTGTGATGAAAGCCAGATGGAAAGGAAAAACGAATGAGGCTTTGTATGGCTGAAAAAGAATTCTCCACTAGTTTTGAAATAATAAAAAAAATAATAATAATTAAAAGCAGCAGTCTCAGGTGAAAACAAAAGTTGGGAATACCGCTACTGTGTTGGAGCTGCAGAGCAAGCGCACAAGAGAAAGCATTGCTGAATGCTTATACATTTAGGCTAACTCATGATATCCTGATTATCCTTAACGGTTCTGACTGCTTCTGTCCAATTAGAGGGCAAAAATCTGAGTCTATTACAGTAATATCTGTACTGAAAGTATTTTGGGAAGAGGAGAGTCTGTGTAGAATATAAATGTTTACAATTTAATAAAGTCTTTTGCTTGTTAAAAAAGGCAGTTTTTTTGTTTTGTCTTGCAGCAGTTAATATTCCTTAATTTCTTTCTTTCGTAGGGTGAGATGGCTCCGTTTTCTTGGGCAGCACTACGTGGTAAATTCAGGTTTCTACTCACAGCAGAACCTAGGGAAGATTTGTGACAGATGGAGCTAAGTCACAAACTTGCAGCCTAAGGCAGAATCTGTAGAACTTTCCAGACTGTGCCCATATTTACCTGATCAGAGAGAAAGGAAAATGTGCAGAGGAAGCCGAGCCTGGCTGCTTGTCATAGCTGACACTGAGCCATCTGCCACAAACCTGTGGCGGCTTCAGATCTCCAATCCCTGCCACCACCCCGACTCAAATTAAACACAGATTCGTAGAGATGTTATGATGGTTACACATGTCCTCGGCATCACATGCAGGAGACTGTTAAAAAAAAAAATATGTGGCCTGTTGTATAACCGCACTCATATATCCCATATGTGGTGCCACATTGAATTTCCGGTTGAATCTGTTTTTATCCTTTGTACTGGATGACATGGTGCCTGAGTTCTCTTTATTTTTGCCGACACGATGGCAGCCAAGCTACAGCTTCAAAGCTCACACTTGGCTGGGTTTCTACCTAGGTTGCCAGGTTATCATTGGAGCCTTATTGTGTCCTCAAAGGGCCACAGGGCCTGAAGGGAGGATCAGAGGGCTACTGGACTAATTGGGCAGCCATCCATGAATTGTTTGCAGTAAAAAGGGCTGCTTTAGCACTTTGCTTTTTGCAAATTAATGACTCTCTGGCACAGGGGTTTTTAAGTGAAGGTATTAATAAGGGGCCTGGCAGGTATTCCCATGATTCACAGAGTTACATTTGCATTTAATTAATCTTAAAGAAAGCTGCAAGATAAACAGCTGTAATTCAAACTAGCATGGGAAATATGCTACATAGTGCCATCTATCCGATAAAACGAAAGCTTGAGATGCTTTATTCCACTCAAGGGTGGAGAACAAACAGATAATAGTGGAAAATATTTTCAGCAAAACTAGTGTTTTAATGCAGCTTAAATGTATGTCTAGTGTGTTATAAATCCATTTTGATGGGGATCGGTTTCTACTGTGTTTTGAAGTGATAACTTTATGGAATTGTTTTTAATAAAGCCTGAAAAATCCTTTACAGATCTCCGAGTCCTGGATCTCTTTGTTTTAACCCTTTGTGTATTCCTTTGTGGCTGCCAGCAAGTGGAACTATTTCTGCCACTCACGCTCTTTAACACTCTGGAAGTCAGTGTTTTTACATTTTGATTGAATATAACATTTGCTATTTAAAAATTTTGCATAAAGATGTTTAATGACATCATAAAAACCATTGGCTCTAAGAACTATTGCTTCATTTGAAGAACATTATTTTCCTATTAGAAGCTCTAAGGTATGTTTGTTGGATAAATAAATTAAATGCAGTGAAAGAAAATGCATTGTGTCTGCTTGGTTAATGTTTAATTCTTACAGGTCATGACTGAGGAGCAGCACCAGCCCAAGGGTATCAGACACCCTAGGTCAGTGTTCGTCAGTGCTAGGCCTGGGGGCCAGCGGCGGCCCCTGAAGATCTCTGGATGACCCCCATTGTTGTTCTGTTTGTTTTCTGCTACTCTGCCTCTCTTCCCAGGTTTAGGACAGAAAGTGGATGGGGAGAAGAGACGCATACTTGAAGTGCCAGGCAGTTCTCAGTAGACAAAAGAGAATGCATGTGGAAATGCTCACAACCTTGAGGATACCCCCCACCACCACCACCACCACCTAAAATTTGAAGGTGGGCTGGTAGGGATGGATGTCATTAACACGCACTGGTCAGCTGTGTCATGGCCCCACGTGGGAAGATATTTGATGTCTCTCCTTCAGCTCATTAGAATCCAAAGTGGCCTCAGCTTAAAAATTATTGAAAATTACTGCTCTAGGTGAATCTTCAACCTTCCTCTGCCCCCATGGGTGGCTTAAGACCTCCCCCCCCCCCCCTTAGTTCAACATCTACCCTTTCTTTCTCTCTGAAGCCCCTCCCTCTGTTGTTAAAATGTCCCTTTCCCTCTCTACCCCACTCCTCAAAGTGGCCAGCATCTCCCTTTCCCCTCTCACCACCCCCTCCAAGTTGCCAGCATCTGCACTCTCCCTCCCTATGCATCCCAATATGCCCAGCATCTCCCCTTTTCCCCTCCCTACACCTCTTAGGTTACCAGTGTCTTATCTTTCCCTCTCTATCCCGCCCCACACACATGCACACACACAGGTTACCAGCATCTCCCCTTCCCCTGCCTACATATCTCAGATTACCTGCATCTCACCTACCCCCTCTATTCCGCCCACCTCCACCTGGTTGCCCAGCACCTCATCTCCCCTCTCCTGCATCTATCCAGCATTTCTCTCCTTTCCTCCCTGATTCTGAGCTACTGTTGACCCCCCCTATCTCCTCCCACATCAGCTCCGATTTAAAGACAAATGTTGCACAGGCCCACACCAAAGTGCTGCCATGTCCAACCCCCCACCCCACCCAGACAGGAATTTGTCTCGGAAGGGGTTGGGACATGGCAGAACGTCAGTTCAAGCTTATACTTACAGGCCTTATGCATCGCCAACTCTGCTTTAACTCGGCATGCATAGAAAGAGGTAGCGGGCAGCAGGCACGGTAGGAGGAAGCATTTTACGCATGCTGGAACTGTACTGTTGCCTAGTTGCAGGATCAGCCCTGGTGAGGAAGTGAGTGTCTATAAATCATTAACTTATGACATGAACATTAAGGACCCTGTCTACTAAGTTGTGCTAGCAGTTTTAGTGCACACTAAGCATTAGCGTGCACTAACCGTCTAGATGCCCATAATATTCTTATAGGCATTACACGGTTACCATATACTAATTTTTAGCACGCAGTAAGAATGCTAGCACACCTTTGTAAACAGGACCCCTGGTGTGAATTATGCAGCTAATGAAAACCCAACATGTATTCTGCTTGTGCCAAGGTTTATCAAATCGCAGTCACAGGGTCACCATGGTGCCTAGAAATTACACCCCCGATTCCTGAGATTTCATGCCACCAAATGTTGCTTTTGTTGTGCTGCCAAAGAAAACATTTTTTACTTCCCCACTGTGATTTGACTCCCTGAGCTCCTTGGTGCAGAAATTTCAGGCTGGTCATGCAATTTCAAATTTATAGAGACACATAGATGCATACAAAATACAAAATAAAATAAGTGAAAATTGTGAATTTATCTGCCTTCACAGTCAAGGTGCCCTGTTATAAAATGACCCTCTATGTACATCCATATGTATGTAAGCAATTTGCTTACGTGCAAGGGTCTGGGACCAAAGAAATACATGCAGTTAACCGGAGCATGCACTGAACCGTTGTGACCCAAAAAAGAAGCTTGACATCTGATAAACATATGTACAGTACTGAGTTCGATTCCCACTTCAGGCACAGGCAACTCCTTGTGACTCTGGGCAAGTCATTTAACCCTCCATTGCCCCATGTAAGCCGCATTGAGCCTGCCATGAGTGGGAAAGTGCGGGGTACAAATGTAACAAAAATAAAAAATAAAATATTATATGTACAGTACAGTATACAGTCTCCATTAACTGACTTTATGCTTACTTATCACTTCTAAAGCGCTACCAGGCATACGCAGCGCTGTACACCATACTTGACGTAATCAGTCATAGTCCTCTGTACACGCTTATGTCTGTGAGTTCCATAGACTACGTCTGCCAGATGGTCAAAACTGTCATAGCACTGACATCCAGTGGCCTCCAGATAGGCCCGCACGGTGTTGAGACTCTCCAGCGCTCTTGCAAATGTGACAGGAGGTTGTTGCATTTTGTAAGCATGTGCCTCGCTGCTCATTTCATCATCTGTTTCATCATCAGCCGTTGCCTGCGTGTAGGCCAGGGGCGTATCTGCGTGGGGCCTCAGGGGCCTGGGCCCCCGCAGATTTTGCCCTGGACCCCCCTACCGCCATCAACCCTCCCCCGCTGCCGTTCTTACTTTTGCTGGCGGGGGACCCCAACCCCCGCCAGCCGAGGTCTGCTTCCACCTGCCGCTGCCTTCAAAACTTCTTCTTCAGCCGGCGGGGGACCCCAAACCCCCGCCAGCCGCCCCGCGCTGTTTAAAATTCATCTTCGGCCTCCGTGGCCGTGCTGCTGGGATAGGCGGCGCTGTTGAAATCCACTTCCGAGTCTCACGTCGCAGCACGTACAACGACGTCAGACTCCGAAGTGGATTTCAACAGCGCCGCCTATCCCAGCAGCACGGCCACGGAGGCCGAAGATGAATTTTAAACAGCGCGGGGCGGCTGGCGGGGGTTTGGGGTCCCCCGCCGGCTGAAGAAGAAGTTTTGAAGGCAGCGGCAGGTGGAAGCAGACCTCGGCTGGCGGGGGTTGGGGTCCCCCGCCAGCAAAAGTAAGAACGGCAGCGGGGGAGGGTTGGCGGCGGGAGGGGGGTGGAGAGACTAAGTCATTGGTGGCGGTGGGGGCTCGGCGGTGGGGGCGGCGGCGGCGGGGGGGGGCGCTAAAATGTGCCCCCTCTCTCTGGCTCTGGCCCCCCCTACCGCCGGAGTCCAGATACGCCCCTGGTGTAGGCGCATATCTGGACATCAGTGCTGTCGTCAGCTGTTTGTAGATCGTAATCAACAGCTACGTAGTGATGAAACTCCTCTTCAGTAACACCAGCTGGGATGTCAATAGCCTATTAATCTGACACATTTGCAACAGCTGCATCTGTTTCGTCCCTCTCCACATCCCTATCAAAGCTTGCCCGCTTGTAGCAGTTCACAGTGGTATCTTGTGTAACATGATTCCAGGCTTCTTTCTGCATATGTAGGGAATCCAACAGTGATAGATTATGAGCCAGTTCAACAGCACGTTTATCCTTGCCAGTCTGGTCATCCATAACGCTCATAAGATGACGTAGCACAAGAGCCTGATAATGTTTGTTGAAATTGGTTATTATGCCCTGATCCATAGGTTGGATCAGAGAGGTAGTGTTTGGTGGCAGGAAGACTACCTTGACGTTAGACAGCCTGATATCATCACTGTGTGCAGCACAATTATCACAAAGCAACAAAATCTGACGCTTTTGTGCTCGCATTCTAGTGTCTAACTTCTTTAGCCACTGCTTCCAAATTTCCCCAGTCATCCATGAATTTGCATTAGCCTTGTATGACACAGGAAGTCGCTTAACATTCTTGAAGCAAAGGGGCTGTTTGCTCTTTCCAATGACGAGTGGTTCCAACTTCTCACTCCCATCCATATTGCAGCAAAGGAGGATCGTCAGTCGGTCCTTCAACGTTTTGCTTCCTGTAGTTTCGGCTTGTTTGAATGCAAGTGTTTCATCAGGAATCGCTCACCAGTAGAGTCCTTTCTCGTCAGCATTGAAAATGTCAGGAGGTGCAAACTCATTCAAGATGGTAGGAAGAACTGAAACAGCCCAATTTTCAGCACCAAAGTCATCAGCGTCTTGTTCTTCGCCATGCTACATAAGTACATAAGCATCGCCATGCTGGGACAGACCAAGGGTCCATCGAGCCCAGCACCCTGTCTCCGACAGCGGCCAAAAGAACAAACAATTTGTCCCGCCCATCCCAGAAATAGCGGATATTTCCCATGTCCATTCAATAACGTTCTATGGCCTTTTCCTCCAGGAAGCCGTCCAACCCTTTTTAAAATTCTGCTAAGTCAACCGCCTTAACCACTGTTTCTTGAATTTTATGTTCCTCTCCTTCCATCTTTCCAACCATCCAACAGTGGTTTTGAATTCAGTTAGTCCAAGACTTTCAGCTAGCTGATTAGCTTTCTCCATAAGCAGTGGACCACTGACAGGAAACTGTCTGCTCCTGACTTCAGAAAACCTCCTCAGCTTTTCCCGCCCGTTTTCGTTTCTGTTGTGGATTTGTATTGTTTTGCCAGTCTTCCACAAGCTGGTCTTTCTGCTTCAAGATACGTGAAATTTGACTGGGATTGACACCATATTCTTTAGCAATAGATGCTTGACATTGTTTGTTTTCTAATTTTTTAAGAACTTCTATTCGTTCAACCAGTGTTAAAGTCTTACAGTTGCGCGACAACGATGACTCCAGTGTACACTCTAACAACATCCTTTCACTTCTTCTGCCTGTGGCAGTTAACCAACAAGATTTCAAATTTACTGCCCCTTTGTCATGCACCAATCGGCTTCCATATTCCATGCGCACGCTTATGCGGAGTCTTTCCTGCAGAGGAGCAGTTTTAAACCATGCATATAAGCGAATCTTGCACTTATCAGTGTTGCGCTAAACTGAAGTTTGTCCCCATAGAAATTGATGGTGCCAAAAACGGGACCAAAGTACGGCATGCAGTTAAACAGAGCATGCGCTTATCTGACGTGCACTTAAATGGATTGCACTGTGTGTATATATAGATAAAGTTTTTGTCTTATTAAACATTTTTTTAATACTTAATGTTGCCATACATAAACAGTGAATGTGAACAACTAGATTTATAAACTGATTATTCCAAGTACAGTAAAATATCTTTCACATCTGTGGCTTTATTCAGGATCAAAAAGCTGCCTTGGGATTGTTCTAAGCCAGTCTGGAATCCTTTTTATTAAATTACAATTTTTCTCTAAAAAAAAATCCTTGAGTATCTAAAAAAAGGGAATTAAAAAAAATCAGAACTGGCTCCCCGATGGCATCAGATTTTAGCGCCTGGACGAGCAGCTTAGGGATGGCCACCATTAATTTTGAGATGGATGTAATTAAAATAAAGCAGAATCAACAACTGAAAAGCCACATATCTTTGTGGAAATCTGTGTACAGTCTCCAAGTAGCTGCTACTTAATGTTGAGCAAAAGCTAGGATATGTGCCTCCCCCCTCTTCACCTGACTCTCAGGGGTTCTAAATGCTACTTCTATAACATCACCACCAGCCCCCACCAACCCGAAGTGCAAGAAATGAGTATGGAAATCCAGACTAGCCCCAACCCCCCCCCCCCCCTTTTGTGTCATTGAGACAGTTGGGAATCTGCAGGATTTTTTGTTTGTGTTGCTTCCCACCTCCCTCCTCCCCCTCCCCCCCCCCCCCCCCCCCCCCCCCCAGTCTCCAGGATCTTTATGGTTTCTCAAGCATTCTAGCTCTTGAGTTTTGCTGAAAATTCCATCATTTGTAACACCAGAAAAAAAATTGGCACCATTTGGAATCTGAAGAAAAATTGCAAAATATTCATTAAGAAATCATGGAGATGATCTGACATCACTTTCAAAGATATGCAAAGGATTATAGAGAAGTTGTAGATTGTTGGAAAACAAGGGTAAATAATGTTAAACATTGGAGCAAGTTGGAAACTTGTATGCCCAGAAGGTGTACTTGCAAATGCATGTGACATCTTTTTTTATGGGGACATATATTTTCAACTAAACAGGCATCTAGATTCATGCAATGTTTTAGATAGACATATGTTGTACTGTTACAATAGCATTGTTACTTGGTTGCTTGTGCTGTGGAATGCCTCTTGCTATGTGTCTGTCAGGTCTATGCTGTGCACTTATCTGGCTTGTTATTATAAGGTACTCTACCATTTCATACAAACTCCTTTCTGTTTCTCTAGCTGCCATTGTCTGCTCTGCTGTTTTCTTAACATTTTTCAAGAGTGATTTTAATAAAGGAAAAAGACTATTTCTTCAGTTGCTTTTCCTGATGTTTCTCTACAGGTTTTACTCTATCTTGCTTCGGTGTTAAAGGTCTTCTGTCATAGATATATCTACACTGTAGTGTCTCTAGTTTTCAGGCCACTCCTTTTGTGGGAGAGTTTTTTTTTTTTTTTTTTTTTTGGGGGGGGGGGTATGTTTTGGTATGATCTCCACACATCAGTCTCACTCTGCCTATTTGCACTACTCATGTATTTGCTATCCCTAAGCAATACCAACCAAGATACCACCTCAGTAGGACAGCACTTTACAAAACCTGAACACTGTACCAATGACTTTATGGTGAGAATAGTAAAAGGGAACTTTAAAATAATACAGGAACGTAAGACCTTTGAAGTCAGAATGATTAAATATTTTGACACCCACCAGACAGGACTTAACAAAGATCTGGGTTTTTTAGCCCATTATAAACCTTAGAAATTCTACTGCTTTGTCACCCTCTTATCACCATGCATATCTCCCTGTCCCTCATCCACTCAGCCCTCCCTCTCACCTAACACACCCACCCTCACCCTGTTAGACTGTCACTGAAATGCTTTGATGTTTCACTGATATATACTGCCATCTATCAACATTTGCTTATTTCTGATCTGACGAAGGGCTACCTTCGAAAGTTAATCAAAAAAATGTACTGTTAGTCCAATAAAAAAGGTATCATCTTTTCTTTTCTATGTTTTATTTTATTCTATTTCTATTGATTACCTATTCCTTTTTTTTTTTTTTTTTTTTTGAAAATATCTTTATTATTAGAAGAAAAGACATGTAACATTTGAACATCACATTTCGGCTCAATGAAGCCAACTATTTCCAATATTTCCAATATCTATTCCTAAGCAGAATACACCCATTTTTCCTAGCCTAGCCTAGAATGAGAGAGGGGGTTCCGCCAGACAACCGCTCCTCTCGATCAACCCTTCTATGCTGCCCTGGATCTGGCAAAAAGTTTCCCATGCAAAACTTGTGGGTAATTTCTTTCCCTGCATGGCTGCGGGATATTTAACAACTGTATTAACGTGCATTTTAATGCATTCTGTGGCAAGGGTTTCTGCGTAAGCTAACATCCATGCTGAAACCCTTCCTACATTCCTCAGCCAGTACAACCCATGGTTTAACCAGGTTAAACCCACAATAATGCTTTCTGCATCAGTCCCAGAGTGAGGAATGGACCAGATGGAATAGTAGAGGTTCTGGGAGCCCTGACAAAGAATCTTGAATTGGCAAGCATAGATCATCTTTCTCTTAATGGTTGTATGCCCTCTCCTGCACATCCAGTGCTGTGAGACAAATGGAGCATGATCCCTGAAGGAAATAGCTAGAGCACTATGAGGTTTGAGATCGTATCCTGAGATTTAAGGGGAACAGATCCCTCTGGTAACCCTGATTTATGGGGACCAGGGATAAGGAGATTGTTTTTGACCAGACTTGAAAAGATAACTCAGAACACTGCAGCTAGGCTCATATTCGGCAAAACAAAATATGAAAGGGCCAAACCTCTACGAAAAAAGATGCACTGGCTCCCACTCAAAGAATGTATTACGTTCAAAATATGCACCCTAGTTCATAAAATTATTCACGGAGACGCACCAGCCTACATGTCAGACCTGATAAACCTACCACCCAGGAATGCTAAAAAATCATCCTGCACATTCCTTAATTTTCACTTCCCAAACTGTAAAGTTTGTAAAGGACGATCATCCTATCGTCCATGCACTCTCATGTATCCGACACAATGCTTCCAGTTCTGGGCTCTACCCTCCCGATTACCAAAAGTCTGAGACTTTTAGGAGTGCATCTGGATTCACATCTCCAGCTGGCTGACCACGTACAATTAGTCTCCAAAAAAATGTTCCAGGCCTTGTGGAGACTTCGGCGCATCAGATATCTCCTTCCCAGAGAACTGTTCCGTACCCTTGTCCACTGGCTTGTCCTATCCCACCTGGATTATTGTAGTGGTATTTATGTGGGTTGCCAGACCTCCTTGTTGAAAACGTTCCAAACGGCTCAGAACACTGCGGCACGGCTCATCCTTAAAGAAAGGCGTTTTGCACATGCTGAACCCCTGCGATTTAAACTTCATTGGCTGCCAGTACAGGAGCGCATCGCTTTTAAGATCTGCTCCCTAACACATAAAATCATTTATGGGGCCTCCCCGGATTACATGCTCCCCTTGATCGACCTTCCGCCTAGAAATGCCAACCCTGCTGCTCGGTCCTATCTCCACCTCCATTTTCCGAATTGTAAGGGAGTTAAGTATAAGAAAATCTTCGCCTCGTCCTTCTGTTATTGGAGTCCCAAATACTGGAACACATTACCTCGTCACCTTAAAACTCAAGAGGATCATGCCCTTTTCAAGAAGTTGTTAAAGACATTCCTCTTTGCTAAGACTTACCACTTAACTTGCCATGTTGATTAAAGTATCCCTTGTCCCTTACCCTACCTAGTTCACGTTGTTAGTTTCTTCCCTCCAACCTACTTCTTTATGCTTGACTAAGCTATTAAGTTTGTACTCTTATTTAATTCTCTGTGAGCCACATTGCGCCTGCATGAGTGGGAAAATGTGGGATATAAGTAATAAATAAATAAATAAATAAATAAATAAAGGTCTCAAATACAAACTAACGCATGCGTCAACCTTTTTCCTTCCTGAGCACACAATTCTGGAATGTGCTGCCGTGCAATTTAAAAACGATCTATGAACTAGCTAACTTCCGAATTCTGCTGAAGACTCATCTCTTCAACAAGACATACAACAATGATCAACAAATATGAACTCCTGTACACATATCCAGAACTACCTACACTATATCTACCTGCCAAAATATTAACATGTTTTCTCATCATCACGCTACCCAAGATCCTCTTGCTATTACTAAATAAATATTTTTTATATAATTCTTATATTTCTCTTACTATGCTTGCTGAAAAATACTATCATGCTCTATCATTATCATGTTACCCAAAATCCTTCTGTTATTTCTAAATGTATACTTTCTCATGCATTGTCACTACTCTTGACGTATTGTAAGCCACACTGAGCCTGCAAAGAGGTGGGATTGTCATTTCCTGTAACAGGATAATGTGGGATACAAATGCAACAAATAAATAAATGATCCCTCCAGGACGAAAGTCCCATGGATTCAGAGCACAGCAGGAAAATATTTGGATTCTTGTCATTCTGGGTAACCTTAGTTTAGTTTTTAATAATTTATATGCAGCAAGTACTCAATTAAGTTGTATATATTGGGTATTAAGTCTTGTTATAATTTTTATTTGCTTTTCTGTATTTTATATTCCTTATGTTGTTATCGCTGGTAATTTGTTATCATATACAAAATCTTAATAAATATTCATGGATTCAGAGCACAACAGTTTGGTGCATTGCATAGTTGAAATGTAGCTCAATTCAGATCTGCACTGAAAGTATACACAGAGGACCAAATTCTATATATGGTGTGCAAAATATAGGTACATTGGAATAATGCACTAGAGCTATTCTATAAACTGCTTCTACAGTAAGATGCAGTTTACAAAATAGCAAATAGTTAGTTAGATTTTGCTCACACCTTTTTCAGTAGTAGCTCAAGGTGAGTTACATTCAGGTATACTGGATATTTCTCTGTCCCAGGAGGGCTCACAATCTAAGTTTGTACCTGAGACAATATAGGATTAAGTGACTTGCCCAAGATCACAATGAGCAGCAGTGAGATTTGAACTGGCCACCTCAAGATTGCAAGACCAGTGCTCTAACCACTAGCAGAAACATTCCATGTAGAATCTCCACTAGTAGCAACATTCCAGAATCTCAAATAGTAGCAACATTCTATGTTTCACTGCACTAACCACTAGGCTACTCCTCCACTAGCAACATTCCATGTAGAAGCCTACCCTTGCAGATCAGCAATGCGGCCGCACAGAAACAGAAGCCTGCACGGCTGCGTTGCTGATCTGCAAGGGCAGGCTTCTACATGGAATGTTGCTAGTGGAACAGCAACATTCCATGTAGAATCTCAAATAGTAGCAACAGAATCTAAAACTATTATTTATTGATTTAGATTTTGCTCACACCTTTTTCAGTAGTAGCTCAAGGTGAGTTACATTCAGGTACTCTGGATATTTTTCTGTCCCAGGAGGGCTCACAATCTAAGTTTGTACCTGAGGCAATGGAGGGTTACGTGACTTGCCCAAGATCACAAGGAGCAGCAGTGGGATTTGAACCAGCCATCTCTGGATTGCAAGACTGGTGCTCTTAACCACAAGTCTATTCCTCCACTTCATAGGCCAGTGAATGTACATACATTTAGGCACAGCCATTTATGCCACTGAAAACGTGGTGTAAATGCTTGTGACAAAATGTACACACTTCCCCCCCCCCCAAATTATATAACAAACATGCATAAATGTGATTGATACCCCTGACACGCACACACTCCTTCCATGGCCGTACCCCCTTTTCAGCTATGCACGTTTCCTTTTAGAATATGCCTAAAAAGTGCTCATAAATTCCAATTCTTGCCAGTTGGTGGTTATCAGCCAGTTATCACTAATTGGCTCATTACCCAACTGAGTGGTGTGTGTAACCTGGCCGCACACAATTTAACGTGCGCTACTCGCCATGCCTTACAGAGAAATCCAGAGGGAAATTCTGTAAGGATGTATAAATAGAGCTGTGGCCTTGTTTCTTCAACTGTGGCTCGCGTCTTGTCTTAACATGTGGGAAGATCTTGGGTTTGGAATGGGGTTGGGGGATAGGTCTTGAGGTCACAGGTACAGGGATGCCAGGCTACAGCTGCTAATGTTGATTAGTCCTTCTAGCCAGTCTCTGGGAACAGAGAGAAGCATTAGTGTGACTAACAAGAAAGAGCAGATGCCTGTAGTAAGTGTTATAGGCTCAGCCACTTTCCCAAATCTAAGTACTGTGGTCATCTGGCAGCTATACTACAATCACTATCCTCTAAAAAGACTTGCACTTAACAGTTTTCAGGAGCCATTCAAACATTTAAAATTAGGATAAAGAGTTCTTTAGGAATTAGTTATCTTAGTTGGTAATCCAAAATCTGAAAAGTATTGGTTATGAGCAGCAGTCCTCCTACGTGGATCACATGGAACCTATTCAAATTAGGAAGAGTTTCTGTGAGGAAATTGATTTTTTTTTTTTGAGCCAATACAATTCAGGTGCAAACAGCTCAGATCTGAAGACATGATTTTTAAATAACTACAGTAGCAGCTCTGTTTCATATAACTGCACATTCCTCGAATGGGGGTGGAATTAGGAAAAAAAACATATCTGGCAGTGAGACGATAGGAAATGCCACAGCTGTGGAAGTCCAAAACTAACCTAGTGAAAAAGAGCACTGTGCCTTTAAGAAGTGGGTCAAGCCACTTTCAGTGCAAGTAAGTTTCCTTTAATAACTTGTAACGTTAAAGGACAAAGAAGTGACAGATCTCTGATAAGTGTCAGTACAAGGACATCTTTTTTTTTTTCTTCTTTTTGCATTTGGAAATGAATGCCTCCACAGTTTGAACCCTTGCAGATTTTGCTTTCTGCTCTAGGATGCATGTCACAGGGTGGCACAGAGATGTTTTTATTCCTGAATCAAACAAGGGAGGGGAAAACAACAAGGAACGGAGCAAAGGAGCCATCCGAGCCCTCGCTTTTCTTGCGAACAGCTCCTCTCTGGTAACGTGTTCCCTCGTTCTGTCGCTTGCAGCGATGTTCCCTGGCTTTCACATCCAGTTGGCTTTTTACACTGGAACGCTAATGCTGTGATACCAGGCCAGGAAAATATAAGCAGCAATAAAACAAAAGTGAAAAGGGGGAGGGGGAGGGGGAAAGGAGATGGAGTATAATGAATCGCTTCAGTTTAAGCACTTAATTTTCAACTTAAAATGTTTTATGAGTAATGATGTTTTAAGAGCAAAAAATGTGCCTCGGTCAAGTATTAATAGTCTTTGCAGAGGTTACACAGACCCTTGGGTACATCAGAAAACTGTCCTCCTACACGATTGAGCATACAGCTGCAATTTTGCCGCGGGCACACCTACCCAGAGTCACTATCTAATGCATTTTACATTTGCACAGATTAAACACGAGAAGAGAGAGAGAGAGGGACTTCGCATTTCACTGTTCCTTTTTCTACCATCCATCAGCTGACACTTGGAAAATGTGGTCTCGGTTTTGTTTGCCTTTAAAATCTTTAATTAAGAATTCTGTATATAGGGTTCTTCATTGTGGCTGCCTTGCCAGTTGACAAATATTGTCGAGGATCAAGACCTGGAATAATTACCTTACTGAAGGGCTGGGAAATTTGGAGGCCTGGAAGGCGGGGGTGGGGGGGGGGGGGGGGGGCTTTCTTCCGTGGTTTGGCATGTAATTTAAATGATGAATAGTGGAGCGTTTAACCCCTTCTAGAATGCTCTGGTGAGATCAGATCCTTAGGTTGTTTGTGAATATCTTGTACTGAAGAATCTGTCCCTCTTCCCCAAATCCAATAGCCTAGATAATGCTTTCGACAGTCTTGTAATGTGGAGAAAATGTTCTATCCTCTAGTGACTCCTTTCTACAGTTCAAAGTCTCAGGGCAGCCATGTGCAAAGAGGCTTTGATATAGTTAATACTTAATGTTAGAAAGATGAGAATTTATACACAAATGAAGTAAAGCAAATGGTCTTGCAGGCAAAATGGAGTATATAAACTTGTGAGCATTTGTGAACTACTTGATATAACTTTGGGAGCCTATGAGGCATATTTTCAAAGCACTTAGCCTTCCAAAGTCTTTGGAAGGCTATCCAGCATATAATCGAAAGTAATCGCCAGCTATTTCCCGACACAAATCGGGATATGGCCGGCGATTTCGCAAAAGCGGCGAAAAGCGTATAATCGAAAGCTACATTTGTGATAGCTTCGCCGCTTTCCCTTCGCCTCGCCGGTGAAAGTTCAAAGGGGCGTGTTGGCGGCGAAGCGAAGGCGGGACATGGGCAGACTTGGGTGTGGCTACCAGATGGCCGGCTTTCGCGGATAATGGAAAAATAAAACCCGGCGATAAGAGTATTTTGCCGGGTTTACTTGGTCCTTTTATTTTCACGACCAAGCCTCAAAAAGGTGCCCCAACTGACCAGATGACCACCGGAGGGAATGGGGAATGACCTCCCCTTACTCCCCCAGTGGTCGCCAACCCCCTCCCACACTAAAATTATTAAAATACAAACCTTTTTTGCTAGCCTGAATGCCAGCCTCAAATGTCATACCCAGCACCCTGACAGCAGTATGCAGGTCCCTGGAACAGTTGTTGTTGATTGCAGTGGACTGCAGAAAGGCAGAGCCAGGCCCATCCCCCCCTACCTGTTCCACTTGTGATGGGTAATGAGCCCTCCCAAACCCCCCAAAACCCACTGTACCCACATGTAGGTGCCCCCTTCAGCCCATAGGGCTAGGGTAATGGTGTACACTTGTGGGCATGGGTTTTGGGGGGGATTTGGGGGACTCAGCACACAAGGGAAGGGTGCTATGCACCTGGAAGCTAATTTGGTTGTTTATAAAAGATGTTTGAAGTGCCCCCTAGGGTGCCCGGTTGGTGTCCTGGCATCTGAGGGGGACCATTGCACTACAAATGCTGGCTCCTCCCATGGCCAAATGCCTTGGATTTCGCCGGGTTTGAGATCGCTGGCAGTTTTTTTCCATTATCGCGGAAAAACAAAAGTGGCAATCTCAAACCCGGCGAAATCCAAGGCATTTCGCCGGGCCACACCGTATTATCGAAAAAAAAGATGGCCGGCCATCTTTTTTGAAAATACGGTTCCGGCCAGCTGTTGCGCCGCCGCCAAAATAGATCGCCGGCGACCTATTTCGCCGGCGACGTTCGATTATTCCCCTCCATGTTGTCTATTTTGTACTGCTCTAACAATACCCCTTAATATTACCTGGTACATGCATTTTCTTTCAAAATAATAATGATATGCAAAAAGGTACTGTGACCAGACTTCAGACCCTGTGGGCATATTTTCTTAATGATAGAGCCTGCAGATCTATACTTAAAAAAAAAAAAAGGAATGTCAAAAGTTATTTGTTGGTGCAGGGGAGTCGTACATAGATAAACTAAAGGTGGACCAAGTGATGGGGCTGGATGGAATACATCCGAGGGTACTGAACTTAGGGAAGTTCTAGTGGCTCCACTGGCTGACCTTTTCAATGCTTTTCTAGAGTCGGGAGTGGTCTCGGAGGACTGGAGAAAAGCAGACGTGGTCCCTCTCCACAAAAGCGGAAGTAAGGAACAGGTTGGTAACTACAGGCCAGTAAGTCTGACTTCTGTGGTAAGTAATTTGATGGAAATGCTTTTAAAACAGAGAAGAGTAAGGTTTTTGGAATCCAATGGATTACAGGATTTGAGGCACGTCTCGTCAGAAAATCTGATTAATTTTTTTTGACTGGATGCTCAGAGAATTGGATCGAGGGAGAGCACCTCCTTGATGTAGTTAAAGGCCAAGCAAATTTTGTTTTCAGTTGTGGTGCTGAAACTGGCCCAAAATCCTTTTTCTGCCTGGTTTCAGTTTCGACCAAAAAGCTATAGCCATGGTTTCAGTTCTGGCCAGAACTGACCATGTGTTTTCAGTGGAAGCTGTAAATTTGTGCTTTGTCATATCTCCCTCCATCCCCTTCCCCTCTGAACAGGAGTTGCCTTTCCACTCTGCCCACCCGTAGATGTCCCCCTTGGGCCTATCCTACAATCCCTGGCATTCTAGGGGTATAGTCAGAGCAGAAATGATCCCCAATCACTCCTGCCTATGCTGGCTCTTCTCTCAAAATGGCTGCCATGATCTCTAATAGCAATCTCATGAGACTGCCACAAAAGGTCACAGCACCTATTTTAACAGTAGAGCTGACATGGGCAAGAGCGACTGGGGATCGTTACTGCCCTGACTAGACCACAAGATATTGTAAGATAATTGGGGAGGGGGCACTCTTTTCATTCTTTTGTGTGTGTATGTGTCTGTGTCTGTGTAATGTAATTGCAAGTAATACAATTATTATCTTGCTTTGTATATGGCAAATAGAGTGCTCCAAATAAATATTTTTGGCACAAAAGTTTAGCAGGAATTTAAGTCCGTAAACTTGGGATAAGCTCCTTAGGAATTAGCCTCTCTGTGGAGATATGACATCAGCTGTCCCTCCAAATGTGGGGCAAAGTTAGCCATTGTAAAAGCACTGTGTCTTTTAGTGTCATAGAAACATACCTCTCTATATAAAACGCACCTCCAACGTTCTAATGAAGCCTCACTTACCCAACATTCTAAAAGTGAAGGGGGTGAGATCGCTTTGTGTCTGCCCCGCCCACGCGTCAAACGTGATGACATCGAGGGCGGAGCAATGACACTCAACCAATCGCATCGCTCGGCAGCGAAGCGTCAGGGAAGGAGGTGGCGCTCCCGACGTCTAGCCTTCCCTTCGCTGTGTTCCGCCTTCTTCTGACGTCAAGGATGACGTCAAAAGAAGGCGGAACACAGCGAAGGGAAACCTAGACGTCGGGAGCACCGCCTCCTTCCCTGACGCTTCGCTGCCGGAACCGCCACGGAGGTAAATTTAAAAAGAAGAAAAAAAACATACACGGATGTTGGGGGGAGAGAAGAGGGTGGCCAGTAAAGTAGAACAATGGGAGCGGGAGGCCAGGGGAGAAACGACAGCATGGATGTGAAGGGGGGGGGGAGAAGAGGGCGGGCCAGGCTGGGACATGGGAGAGAGAGGAGCATGGATGCGAGGGGGGGTCATGGAAGGGAGAGAAGGGACTTGCTGGAAAAGGATGAATGGAGGCGGCAGGGGACAGAGGAGCATGGATGCCCATGGATTGGGAGGGCAGGGCTCAGGCAGAGAGGGGAATTGCTGGAAAGGGATGAATGGAGGGGGCAGGGGACAGAGGAGCATGGATGGGCATGGATTGGGAGGGCAGGACTCAGGGAGAGAGGGGAATTGCTGGATAGGGATGAATGGAAGGGACAGATGGGCATGGATGGATATGGATTGCAGGGCAGGCCTCAGGGAGAGAGGGGAATTGCTGGATAGGGATGAATGGAGGGGCCAGGTGACAGAGGAGCATGGATGGCCATGGATTGGAAGGGCAGGACTCAGGGAGAGGGGAATTGCTGGATAGGGATGAATGGAGGGGACAGATGGGCATGGATGCATATGGTTTGCAGGGCAGGCCTCAGGGAGAGAGGGGAATTGCTGGATAGGGATGAATGGAGGGGCCAGGTGACAGAGGAGCATGGATGGGCATGGATTGGAAGGGCAGGACTCGGGGAGAGGGGAATTGCTGGATAGGGATGAATGGAGGGGGCAGGTGACAGAGGAACATGGATGGGCATGGATTGGGAGGGCAGGGCTCAGGGAGAGAGGGAAATTACTGGAAAGGGATGAATGGAGGGAGCAGGGGACAGAGGAGCATGGATGGGCATGGATTGGGAGGGCAGGGCTCAGGGAGAGAGGGGAATTGCTGGATAGGGATGAATGGAGGGGACACATGGGCATGGATGGATATGGATTGCAGGGCAGGCCTCAGGGAGAGAGGGGAATTCCTGGATAGGGATGAATGGAAGGGACAGGTGACAGAGGAGCATGGATGGGCATGGATTGGGAGGGCAGGGCTCAGGGAGAGAGGGGAATTGCTGGAAAAGGATGAATGGAGGGGGCAGGGGACAGATGGGCATGGATTGGGAGGGCAGGGCTCACACTCTCTCTCTCATATACAATGTCTTTCTGACGCTCACTCTCACTCTCACTCTCACACACTCTGTCTCACACTGTATCACATTCACTCTCTATGTGCCACACAGTCACTCACACACTCGCTTGGTCTCATACACTCACTCTCACAGAGAATCTGTGTCTCACACACACTCTCTCTCTCGCCCACACACACACACTCTCTCTCACACTGTGTCTCACATACACACTTGCACACACTCTCATTCTCACACACACACTCTCTCACAAACACACTCACACCCAGACTCACTCTCTCTCTCACACACTCACACTTTCACTCTGACTCTCAAACAGTCACTCTCACATACACTCTCCCAAACATACACACTCCGAGGAAAACCTTGCTAGCGCCCGTTTCATTTGTGTCAGAAATGGGCCTTTTTTACTAGTAGGCAAATAAAGACCATATGGCCTATCCAGTCTGCCCATCATGCCATCTACTCCCTCTATCACACTCTTAGAGATCCTATGTACTTGTCCCAAGCTTTCTTGAATTCATATACTGATTTAGTCTCTACCACTTCCACAAATTCACCACTGTTTCCTTGAAAAAGTATTTTCCTCAGATAACTTCTGAGTGTATCCCCTTTCACCTTCATCCTATGCCCTCTCATTACAGAGCTTCCTTTCAATTTAAAGAGACTCGTCTCCTGTGCATTTATGCCTCATGGGTATTTAAATATCTCTATCAAATCTCCCCTCTCCCACCTTTCTTCAAAGGTATACATATTGAGATCTTTAAGTCTGTCTCCATATACTTTATGATGAAGGTCCCTGACCATTTTAGTATCTGCCCTCTCGACCGATCCATCCTGTTTATATCTTTTTGAAGGTGTGGTCTCCAGAATTGTGCACAGTATTCTAAATGAGGTCTCACCAGAGGCTTAAACAGGGGCATCATCACCTCCTTTTCCCTACTGGCCATTCTTCTCCCTATGCACCCAAGCATCCTTCTAGCTTTTGCCATTGCCTTTTCTACTTGTTTGGCCACTTTAAGATCATCACATATGATCACATCCAATTCCCGCTCCTCTTTTCTGCACAAAAGTTCTTCACTCCCTATAAATATACCATTCCCTCAGGTTTTTGCAGCTCAAATACATGACCCTGCATTTTTTAGCATTAAATCTAAGTTGCCAAATTCCAGATCATTCCTTTAGGTTCACTAAGTCCTTCCTCATGTTATCTACACCATCTACCCTATTTCAGATTTTGGTATCATCCGCAAAGATGCAAACCTTACCAGACAGACCTTCAGCAATATCGCTTACAAAAATGTTGAAAAGGACTGGCCCAGGAATCAAACCTTGCAGCCTACCACTCGTAACATCCTTTTCCTCAGAATGAGCTCCATTTACCACTACCCTCTGTCACTTTCCACTCAACACGTTCCTTGCTAAAATCTAAATACACCACATCTAGCGCTGTCCCTCGATCTAGCTCTCTGGTTATCTAGTCAAAGAAATTAATCAGATTTGTCTGACAAGACTTGCCTCTAGTGAAACCATGTTGCCTCGGGTCCTATAATTCATTGGATTCCAAAAAGCTTACTATTCTCTGTTTTGACAGCATTTCCATCAACTTACTTACCACAGAAGTCAGACTTACTGGCCTGTAGTTCCCAACCTGTTCGTTACTTCCACGTTTGTGGAGAGTGACCACGTCTGCTCTTCTCCAGTCCTCTGGGCCACTCCTGACTCTAGAGAAACATTGAAAAGGTCAGCCAATGGAGCCACTAGAACTTCCCTAAGTTCAGTACCCTCGAATGTATTCCATCCAGCCCCATCACTTTGTCCACCTTTAGTTTAGCCAGCTCCTTACAAATGCAGTCCTCTGAAAATCATTCAGGGACTACCACCCCTCCGTTTCTATTTGTGTTTGTCTTCTGCAGTTCTGCTCCTGGTCCTTCAGCTGTGAACATAGAACAGAAACATTTGTTAAGCAATTCCACTTTATCTTTATCAGCTTCTACATATTCCTCCCCTTCACCTTTCAATCTCACAATGCCAATTTTGCACTTCCTCCTATCATATTAAAAAAAAAGTCTTGTTCCCCCCTCCCTCCCCATTTTACCGTATATACTTTTCAGTTTTCATTAGCTGAAGTCTATGTATGCAGAGGCTATTTTGCTTGAAGGTAAAATATGGCCTTTCATTATTTAAATGATTATATATATATATATTCTGGCTTCATTTTACATGGTATTTTTTCCAGCAAAAATATAAAACTTTGCCAGAGTCTTCTGGTGCATGAGCGCAGACGACTTCCCACCCGTTGCGAGCATGCCTCCTCAGTTCTTTTTTGTCCGGATGAGGTGACAGCGTTTTTTTTCAGCTCTCCTCATTTTTTGGCCCAGGAACAAGAGTCTGATGACTTTTTTCTTTATTTTTTCTATTTCTTAAAAAAAAATTTATTCCCGTAGTTTCCTTTAGTGTTTTTTGGCCTATTATTAAGTTTACTTTTGCGCAGTCGGGTTTTCCCCTTTTTGTGTCCTTCACTTTTTTGGCACAATCGCGTCATTTGATTTCGCCAAAGCCATTTTTCCTTCCATGTCATCGAGGACACCCAGCGGCTTCAAACGTTGTACTCGGTGCAACCGGACCATCTCAGGTACCGATACCTACGCCTGGTGTATCCAGTGCCTTGGGCCTGACCATACCCCAGCCGCTTGTAGTCTGTGTCTTCGTATGAAGAAACAGACTCAATCGTCTCGAGAAGCCCAGCTTGAAAAGCTTTTTGGGGCTCGGTCCGGTCCCTCGACATCAACAACGACATCAGTACCGAGGTCGACGGCATCGGAGTCGACATCGAGAGGAGCTTCGACGTTGGAAGGAGAGGTAATGGCTGCCCCAAGACTACCACATGCTGGGAGCAGTGAGGCGTCGAGTGGGTCTCCACCTGCCTCGAGGCCTTCTGTTATGCAGGCCCCCTGGGATCGACCTTCGTCGGACCTGGCCCCAAGGAGACGTGAGGATTCCACCTCCTCCTCATCGGTACCGAGGAGTCTCGATGACGGGCGTCGAGCGAAGGCTAAGAAGCACCATCATCTTTCTCCTTCAACACACATGGTGCCGGGAGTTCCGGGGCATTGAGAGAGTCGGCACCTGAGAAGCGTCGGCGTTGAGAGGACCGCTCCCCCTCTATACAGGAGGTTCCGATGCATCCATCTCGTGGCAGCTCGATACCTCCTGAGCCTCCACAGATTCTGCCACCAGCTGCTCCACCAACCCCGCAGCCTTTTCCGATGGCGGCTCTCAACGAGCGCATCCATGCCCTGCTTCCAGAGCATCTGGTGGGCTTGCTGCACCAGTCTGCTTCAGTGTCGGGGGTGCTTGTGCCTTCCGTACTGCTGGCTGCAGCGGCATCTTGCCCTCCTGCTGCAGAGAGGTCCCCGGCCTCGGTGCTGCCTGCGGCATCGATGTCAGCTGCCACCCGGGTTGGCTCCCCTTCGACGTTGGTGGAGGAAGCTTGACCACAGTCTAGGCAGGTGTCGACTTCTCGACATCGCCATCCAGGACATCGTTCCTCAGCGTCGAGGCAGGCTCAGTCTCGGATTGCCCTGAGGGAGGTCTTATCCAATACTGAAGAGGAGCATTCGTGGGAGTCAAAGGAAGACCCCAGGTACTATTCTTCTGATGAATCCTTTGGAATTCCCTCTGAACCTTCCCCTCCACCAGAAAGGAGACTATCTCCACCAAGAGAGTCTGTCCTTTACATCTTTTGTCCAGGAAACGGCTACGGCTATTCCTTTTCCTATGGAGATTGAGGATGAGCCCAGGGCTGAGATGCTCGAGGTCCTGGATTATCCTTCTCCATCTAGAGATGCTGTGACGGCTCCTCTACATAAGGTACTGAAGGAAGTCCTTAAGCGGAACTGGTCGTTCCCTCTGTCTGGCCCCGTGATCCCGAAGAAAACTGAATCCCAGTATCGGATCAAAGGTGAACCTGGATTGATGAGGTCTCAGTTACCCCACAATTCCATGGTTGTGGACTCCGCTCTCAAGAGAGCCAAGAGTACTAGGAACTATGCCTCGGCGCCCCCAGGCAGAGAAGCTAGGACTCTTGATTTTTTTGGGAGGAAAACGTATCAGGCCGCTATGCTCGCCGCCAAAATTCAATCTTACCAGCTCTTCATGAGCATCCACTTGCAGAACTTGGTGAGGCGACTGTCCGGCTTGGTTGATGCACTCCCTCCGGAGCAGGCCGAGCCTTTTCGCCAGGTGGTCAGGCAGCAGAAGGCGTGTCAAAAATTCCTGGTCAGGGGTATGTTCAACACTTTTGATGTAGCATCCAAGATCACTGCCCAAGGTATAGTGATACACAGACTCTCATGGCTGCGTGTCTCTGACCTGGATCATTAGGTCCAGCAGTGGATGGTGGATGTTTCTTGCCAGGGGGATAATCTTTTGGGTGAGAAAGTAGAGGATCTAGTTGACCAGATCAAGAAGCACAATGATACTATGGATTCTCTCTCCCGCCGGGCATCTTCTGCTACTACCTCCTCATCTAGGAGGTTTTTTGGAGGGGAGAGGAGTGCTCCCTATTCCTATGCTAGGCATAGGTACACTCCTGCTTCTCGGTAGCCTGCCCAGGTTCAGTCCCAGCGCTCTCGTTCTCGTCAACAGCATGCACCTAAGGCCACTGCAGCTCCCCAGCAAAAGCAAGGGATGGGCTTTTGACTGGCTCCAGTTCAGCATAGCCTTAGTAAACGTGTCCGTACCTGATGACTTGCCAGTTGGGGGGAGGTTAATGTTTTTTCACCAGAGGTGTCCTCTTATAACCTCCGACCGGTGGGTTTTTCAAATTGTCCGGTTAGGATACACCCTCAATCTGGAATCCAAGCCCCAAATTGCCCACCGAGAGCACAGTCCTACAGCTCCCAGGACCAGCAGGTACTTACAGAGGAACTCTACGCCCTTCTACAGGCCCAAGCTGTCGAACCTGTTCCACCAGGGGAAGAAGGGCTGGGATTCTATTCCAGGTACTTCCTTGTGCAGAAGAAAACAGGGGGAATGCGTCCTATCCTAGACCAAAGGGCCCTGAACAAATTTCTTATCCGAGAAAAGTTCAGGATGGTTTCCCTAGGCACCCTTCTTCCCATGATTCAGGAAAACGATTGGCTATGCTCTCTGGACTTAAAGGATTCTTACACCCACATCTCGAATACTTCCAGCTCACAGGAAGTATCTTCGATTTCGGCTGGGAACACAGCACTTTCAGTACCGTGTACTGCCTTTTGGCCTGGCGTCTGCGCCCAGAGTGTTTACAAAATGCCTAGCTGTAGTCGCAGTGTCGCTATGCAGACTGAGAGTGCATGTGTATCCTTATCTCGATGATTGGCTGGTGAAGAGCACCTCAAAGGAAGGTGCTCTGGAGTCCATGCGAATGACTATTCAGGTGCTGGTACTACTGGGGTTTGTCATAAATTATCCCAAGTCCCATCTCACCCCAGTCCAAAAATTGGAATTCATTGGAGCTCTGCTGAACATTCAGACAGCTCGACCTTATCTCCCCGAGGCAAGGGCGGACAACCTTCTGTCCCTGGTGTCCATGGTTCGACCGTCTCAGCAGATCACAGCTCAGCAGATGTTGAGACTTCTGGGGCATATGGCCTCCAAAGTTCATGTAATGCCCATGGCACGTCTACATATGAGATCAGCTCAATGGACCCTAGCTTCCCAGTGGTTTCAAGCTGCGGGGGATCTAGAGGATGTAATCCAACTGTCCACCGACTTTCGGGATTCTCTTCAGTGGTGGACGATTCAATCCAATTTGACCATGGGGGTGACCATTTCAAGTTTCTCAGCCACGAAAAGTGCTGATGACAGATGCATCTCTCCTGAGGTGGGGAGCTCATGTAGATGGGCTCCACACTCAGGGAGCCTGGTCCTTTCAGGAAAAAGGTCTGCAGATCAACCTCCTGGAATTAAGAGCGATCTGGAATGCTCTAAAGGCTTTCAGAGATTGGCTGTCCAACCGAATAATCTTAATTCAGACAGACAATCAAGTTGCCATGTTTTACACCAACAAGCAGGGGGGCACCGGATCTCGCCTTCTGTGTCAGGAAGCCATCCAGATGTGGTTTTGGGCTCGCCTTCACGGCATGTTTCTCCAAGCCACTTATCTGGCAGGAGTAAACAACAGTCTGGCCGACAGGTTGAGCAAGATAATGCAACCTCACGAGTGGTCACTGAACATGGGCATAGTCCGCAAGATCTTCCGAGCATGGGGCACCCCCTCGGTGGATCTTTTTGCCACTCAAATCAATCACAAGGTCCCTCAGTTCTGTTCCAGGCTTCAGGCCCATGCCAGACTAGCGTCAGATGCCTTTCTCCTACATTGGGGGACAGGCCTGCTGTATGCATATCCTCCCATACCTCTAGTAGGGAAGACTTTGCTGAAACTCAAGCAAGACTGCGGAACCATGATTCTGATTGCACCCTTCTGGCCGCGTCAGATTTGGTTCCCTCTTCTTCTGGAGTTGTCCTCCGAAGAACCATGGAGATTGGAGTGCTTTCCAACCCTCATCACTCAGAATGAGGGGTCGCTTCTACATCCCAACTTCCAGTCTCTGGCTCTCACGGCCTGGATGTTGAGAGCTTAGAATTTGCCTCCTTGAGTCTTTCAGAGAGTGTGATTAGTGCTTATTATCGCCGTGTAGAGGGTAAGCCTATCTCTGGACAGCCTTTAGTTGTTCACTTCATGAGAGGTTTGCTTTTGTCAAAGCCCCCTGTCAAACCTCCACCAATGTCATGGGATCTCAACGTCGTTCTCACCCAGCTGATGAAAGCTCCTTTTGAGCCATCTGAAGTACTTGACCTGGAAGGTCGTTTTCTTGGTGGCTGTTAACATCTGCTCAAAGGGTCAGTGAGCTTCAGGCCTTGGTAGTGCATGCACCTTATTTCAAGTTTCATCACAAGAGTAATCCTGCGCACGCACCCTAAGTTCCTGCCAAAGGTGGTGTCGGAGTTCCATCTGAACCAGTCAATTGTCTTGCCAACATTTTTTCCCTGTCCTCATACCCGCCCTGGCTAAAGCAGTTTGCATACCTTGGACTGCAAGAGAGCATTGGCCTTTTATGTGGAGCGAACAAAGCCCTTCAGACAGTCCGCCCAGTTGTTTGTTTCTTTCAACCCCAACAGGAGGGGAGTTGGCATCGGAAAATGCACACTCTCTAATTGACTAGCAGATTGCATTTCCTTCACTTACGTCCAAGCTGGACTGACTCTGGAGGGCTATGTCACAGCTCACAATGTTAGAGCCATGGCTGCGTCAGTGGCTCACTTCAAGTCCACCTCCATTGAGGAGATTTGCAAGGCTGCAATGTGGTCATCAGTCCACACATTCACATCTCACTACTTCCTTCAGCAGGATACCTGATGCGACAGTCGGTATGGGAAGTCAGTGCTGCAGAATCTGTTCGGGGTTTAGAATCCAACTCCACCCCCCTAGACCCGTTTTTGTTCTGTTCCAGGCTGCACTCTCAGTTAGTTCTTTATGTTTTCAGGTCAATCTATGTTATGTCCTCGCCGTTATGAGGCCCAGTTGACCAATGTTCATTGTTTTGAGTAAACCTGGATGCCAGGGATACCCCACTTGTGAGAATAAGCAGCCTGCTTGTCCTCGGAGAAAGCGAAGCTACTAACCTGTAGCTGGTATTCTCTGAGGACAACAGGCTGATTGTTCTCACAATCCTGCCCACCTCCCCTTTGGAGTTGTTTTCTTATTTATATGCTTTTTGATTTAACTGAGGAGGCACGCTCGCGACGGGCAGGAAGTCGTTCGTGCACCAGAAGACTCTGGCAAAGTTCTATATTTTTGCTGGAAAAATTTTGCCGCTTCCTGGGCCGACGCGGACATCAACCCACTTGTGAGAACAATCAGCCTGCTGTCCTCGGAGAATACCAGCTACAGGTTAGTATCCTCGCTTTCTCAGTGCACAGACCGTAGAAGTCTGCCCAGCACTGTTCTTGTACTAAAAGTTATGAAGCTAACGTCGAAGCCCCTTAAAATTTACACTCCAGCCCATCCATATCTATTCAGTCACAATCAGGGCATAGACTGTAGAAGTCTGTCCAGCACTGGTTTTGCTTCCCAATTACTGGTGCTGCCACCCAGTCTCTGCTAAGAATCCGTGGGATGCATTCCTTCTAAAGAGGATGGAGCCATTCCATGGATCCATTCCTTCTATTTGGATGATTCTAAAGACTTTCCAGGCTCTGTTGAGTATGATGAAGATGCAGAATTGTAATCAAACTTGTGGCATGCAAAAGCTAAATTCTAGTAGAAAAGAACCTGAAGAACAAGTACTGGTGAGCTTACTGTGTTAGTAGGGAAATGATAGTAAAATGATATGAAGTTTAGAAAATGATTTGAGAAAGATATTGCTCTCGATTCTAGTTTTTCAGAGCATGTAGTCCTACCATTCAGTGACATCAATCCCAGTGGGCCTCTTTAGTTCACATTCACACAACCCAACTTTAGTTTTCTGTTTCAGTCAAAACCAGGCGATAGGTTTTGGCTGCAGTTTCATTTTCAGCAAGGTATCAGTCATGGACAAAATGAAAATCCAAACACTGTGTGAACAAGATTTCGGAGCAAAGGTGACAGCAGCTGCGTATCATCTGAAGAACTGGAAGCTCAACATTGTGAAGAAAATGTATCAGCATGACTGCAAAATTCTGACACATCGTTAATGGTATTGTTTGAATGATGTTATTTTTCTGTGTTCTAGCTCAAACATTTTAATGTGCAAAAATCGCTAGGTAGTAATGCTAAAATATCAGTAGCATCAACACAGCTTAAGATAATTAAATGTTGTTTAATAGTAACATATAAATATGACTAAGTACGTAAAATTTCTTTTGAAATTCAAAGCGGTTGCTGAGAAAAGTGCAACAAAACTGTAGGGGTTACTTTTTTTTTACTTACCCTGTAAGTATTTATTTAATTCCTATCTAAAAGAAATACAAGCACCAAAATTGTTAAATATGCTGTGCAAGGTAATGAAATATCATTTCACTTAAGGTGACTATAAGTGATTGGTCCCCATTGGAGCACAGTGACAATTTATAGTACAACTTTATATAATGCCTTTGGCCTAAATAGTCTCCAACTTTCTTCAAGCTTTTATGCTGAAGAATGATGCATGAATCCACCTCTGTTCTGCACAATTCTACTATCAATTGTGGTGCCTGATTTTTGCAACATCATTTATGTGTTTTACATATTGTACTATGAAATAAGCCCAAGGTAATGGGAGTCGGTGAAAGGTTTCTTAAACTAGGTTGAAGGCAGCCATTGTGAGCACACACTGACAACTGAGCTGCCAAACAAATCAGAACTACTTTTCACTCTGTAACAGCAGATTCCTTAATGAATGCTGATGGTCCAATAGCCAATTATGGTATAAATACCCACTATTTACAAAGCGGTGTTCAAGGAATAGATGAAGTAGGAAATGGAGTTCTGTTGAAGCAATGATTGTTACTTCATGCCGTTAGACCTTCCCCTAAAAAAGGTCAGCACCACAGTAGGTAAAGCACACAGACAACATACTTTCTGTGTTGACTTTATAGTTTGCTTTATTTCAATGCACACTTTTGTTTACCTTTTTAAATTTAAATAAATGTCAGCATTGTATAATTTCTGTGTTAACAAAGCAGTGAGCAAAATCCCTCTGTATGTTTATAAAATATTATTGTTTAATTCACATAGTTTAGAAATTCCAAATGTTGAGAATAAGGAGGGAGGCCAACGACCATCTGTTTATAACTAAGATGCACTGTAAAATGTGTACTTGTATAAAGAGTTTAGTCAACTCTACTATGAGGGTATGCATCCCCCTTTAAAGACTACCAGGCGGTGACTACAGGAGAGCAGACTGCATTCAATATTTTTAATTGGAATGCTCAGCAGAAGGGGAATGGAATTAGGACTTGCTATAAGGCCTTTCTGTGGTTTTTGCAACTACATTCAAAGCAGTTTACATAGTATATACAGGTACTTATTTGCAGCTGGGGTAATGGAGGGATAAGTGACTTACTCAGAGTCACAAGGAGCTGCAGTGAGAATCAATCCCAATTCCCCAGGATAAAAGTCTGCTGCACTAACCACTAGGCTACTCCTCTGCTCATTGTTTCTTTCTTTAAGAGAAGGCAAGGAGATTACACCCCTAGTATTTTTCTGTTCGCCAACCGTAACTTTAGTTGAACTTTGTTTAAATCTAGTTTTGTTTTAGTTTTTTTCTTTCCCCAGGAAAGATAAATGCCATAATGTTTGGGAAGCAGAACGTCTTTTGTTTGGTCTGATGGAAGAAAATGAAAATCTCCTGTAGCACTTACAGGAAGAATAAAATGATTCATAACTATGTAGCAGCTGTGTTGCAGGAGTATAGCATGAAACTGCACTGATTATAAAATGGTGCAGTAAAGGTGAAAATTATTCACTTTGTTATAATATCCTTGCATATTAAGTGCTGCTTTGGGTTTCTTTTTTAAAGAAAAGACTGCTTAGTTTTGTCTTGTAGCATCTCACAGCTTAATCCATTTGCAAGTCCTATAACTTTCCAGATTACAGGCATAAATACATCTTAACCTTTGTGTTTTGGGTTTGCGGGGGGAGCTAGTAAGGTAATAGCAGGCACCCGTGTTAGTGTAAGAATGCCTGTATCCCAGCTGTAGTTCATCCTAGAATCAGCAATAATGTTTGGAATTATGGAGGTGGCTTCTGAATGCCACACATGGGGTCACTTTCCCAGAGGAAAACGAATAATAACTGTTCTCAGGTGGCACAAGGAGGTAGGAAACAGCTTTTGCAGTTGTGCTCCCACCTTCTGCTTGGTGACTGTCGGCAGTCTGATGGAAATAATTGGAAAGGTTAGATTCAGAACTGAGATTTTACCTGCCTATCTCCCACTGGACAGATTAGTGCATCCCAGTCTTGCACTGGGAGGAATATATTGAAAATGGGCAGTTTATCTTTGTGCTCACTGCCAGTGTGAGGAGGGGGAGAATAATTTAACATTAGACTGAGTGGCGACACTGGTAATTGGGAAACAAAATGGGAGCTGGGCAGACTTCTATGGTCTATGTCCTGATTGTGACTGAATAGATAGGGATGGGCTGGAGTGTAAATTTTAAGAGGCTTCGACATTAGCTTCAGAACTTACAAGAACAGTGCTGGGTAGACTTCTACGGTCTGTGCCCTGAGAAAGGTAAGGACAAATGAAACTCAGGTATACATATAAAGTATCACATACCATGTAAAATGAATTTATCTTGTTGGGCAGACTGGATGGACCATACAGGTTTTTTTTATCTGTCATCATTTACTATGTTACTCTTTGGGGTTCTACATGGAATGTTGCTACTAATTGGGATTCCAGAATCTTGTAACTCTTTAGGATTCCAGAATCTTCACAACTTTTAGTACAAGAACAGTGCTGGGTAGACTTCTATGGTCTGTGCCCTGAGAAAGGCAAGGACAAATCAAACTCAGGTATACATATAAAGTATCACAAACCATGTAAATGAGTTTATCTTGTTGGGTAGATTGAATGGACTGTACAGGTCATTTACTATGTTACTATGTATTATAATTAAATAACTTTGATTGTCATCATTTGTGCAGAATTAAAGTGTATAAACCCAGTTTATATAGGGAAAAATGTATTGCTAGCTTCCACTGAGAAAGACTTCCTATGTGAGACTTTTAGCATGTTTGAATGGGATTGTTACCTAATGGTAACTTTTAATTTAATATTTGATTTTTAACATGTGCTATAAGGAATCAATACAAATTATTTAGAATCAGTCATTTTATCATGTAAAACCACTTTGCTAAGGTACTCAGCATGAATGTGCATAGTTTCCTCAATTGGAGTAATATTTTAGGATTTACTTTCCTTCCTTGTTTCATCCTCAGACCCTAAAGAAAATCAAAAACTTTAGAAACCTTTAATAAAATCATGCATATTCTGTTGCAGTTTTTACAAGCTGTTCAGAAAATTGTGCATTCTTTCTATACTTAACACACCTTCTCAAACGTGGAAGACCCCCACAGAGTAACATGGTTTTTAATCTGTGAAGTGATATTGTGCATTTTTTTTAAGGAAGATATATTTGCCTGTTTTCAAAAATGCAGTTGTATTTGTTCGCAGTGATCGCTAGTGACCTTTTTTGTCTCTGCGTTTGACTTTGTGTTATTTTCAGTGATCCAGTAGTATCATGTTCTCAACAGAACATCAGCATATTGACCCCTGATGAAGGCTCTTTAGCCGAAACACGGACCGTGTAGGGTCCTAAGAAAGTCTACTTGGAGTTTTCATTTTGTGAGTTTTGACTGGTTTCTTGGATTGGATTTTCTTTCACTCTGCATTCGTTCGCCTTGGTGATTTTGTGGAAGGTGGGAACCTCTTCTTTTTTTCTTGCGATAGTTGGAAGGACAGGTAGGGTCCAATGAAGGTTTTTTAAGGAGTGGTGTGACTATGGCATGTTTGAATGCATCAGGAACAGTCGCAGTGGAAAGTGAAATATTGAGGATATGACAGATAAAAGGGATGACAGTAGGAGAGATAGTGTTAAGTAGATGGGCGGGAATAGGATCAGAGGAACAGGTAGTTAGTTTCGAGGAGGAAAGAAGATGTGTAGTTTCCTCTTCAGTGATTACTGGGCAGGGGCTGGGCGCTGCCTTTTTGAAAACAGAAGCAAGAGGGAGGAGCTGTTGCTCCTGCCTAACTTTTTTTTTAAGGTACCAGGGAGGGTATGGGAAGAAGGACCACCAGGATCATTTGTTGGGGAGGGGGGTTGTGCGATCCACTGGACCACCAAGAGATATTGGGAGGCATGAGGTGCAGGGGGGTCAGGAGGCATCGGGGGTGTGCGGTCCACTGAACCACCAGGGAATTTTGTTGGGGGGGGGTCAGGAGGTGCATTGGGAGGTCAGTAGCATCAGGGGAGTCTGGGGTAAATGGGCCACCAGGGAATTTTGTTGGGTGTGCATGGGGGGGGGGGGGGGGTTCAGGAGGTACAGGGGTGTCGGGTGTGGGGGGGAGTCAGTGTCGGGTGCTATCAAATACATTTGACACCAGTGTCAAATGCATTTGACAGCTTGGGCTCACAAACAACTAGCAATGCACAAAGAGAGATTTGTGCATCTCATTTGCATGTGATCCCCTTTTTGCATTGCTCTCTGTTTGCAACTCACTGAAGTTTAGCGAGACAGCCATAATTTATGACTGCCTTTGTGCATCAGGCCCTGAGTAGCAAATGACGGGGCTGCACCTTTATTTACAACTTCCATAATTAACCTCAAATCATTAAACATACTAAATTGCCAGAACAGTAATTCCCAAACATTAGTAATTCATGTCCCTGCCACCCCACAAGAAGCTAGTCGGTGTTGAAATAGTCTCATAAACATTGCACAGTAACTTTCCCCACTCAAATCTCTGTGTCGCAGGACCTGCAAAACACTCATGGTGGTGTTGCACATGAGCAAAACAATTGCCATACTGTGTATGCATGTGCCCTTGCTCTTAACCAGCCCTCATTATAACAATCCCCCAATTCTTCCACCCCTAGGAGAAAGCCGTGACCACGCTTATTCCACTGACCCCCCCCCCCCCCCAAGAAAATTCCCATGCCCCAAAACTACAGGGTGGGATGGGCAAAAGACCACAAATCAGCAGCTCCACTCCCTCCTTGAACCTTCCTCACACAAAACCTCAATAGCCTGCCAAAATTCCCCACCAACCCCTCCCCTTCTGATTCCCACAACCCTGCCCAACCAATCCACCTTCTGTTACCATCCCACATCACCAACCTGAATCACCTTTACTTCCCAAACTCCCACTCAATTGTCCTTCCCCTAGACCCACCTATCCCAAATCCAAATCACCCCCCCCCCCCACACACACACACACACATATACACCTTCCCATACCCACACGGTTTGTTTGGCTGCTGTTATTAACCTGCAGTACCAGGGCTGCACGCCCCCTTACTGTGAGTGATGTACCCCCTCCTCAAAAGGAGATATTAAAAGTGCAATTCTATAAATAAGGTGCCTGAGGTTAGGTGCCCTTTTGCATGCCTGTATTCACCAAAACTAGCACATATGTGTAAGCATCCTAAACACCCAATCATTGGTTCCCAAACCTGTCCCTGGGGCTCCCTAGCCACTCAAGTTTTTAGGCTATCCACATGAATATTCATGAGAAAGATTTGCATGCAATGGAGGCAGTGTCAACTTGTACTACAAATTACAAGTTACCACATATGGGCAGGTTCAGTTAAGCCAGCTGTAAGGCTGGTTTAACTGCAGATGCCTGAATGTAAGGTGCACTAGTACCGGGTTATGCTCATGTTCTAGAAAAATCACTCCCCGTGCAGCATCAGGGGGCCTATAAGGAGGCACCCACTGGCATAATTGCTACCTAAGAGGCCCTTTTAGCAAGCTGCGGGCACCAGAGCGTGGATTTGCCACACACCGGGGCCCCTTTTACTATAGCAGGGTTTAAAAAAAAATTGCTGTGCGGTAAGTACAAACTTGCTGTGTGGACATTTCCTGGGGGAGCCATTACCAATTCCTATACAGGAGGCAGAAAGGGCTCCAACACTAACCTGGCAGTAAAAATTAAAAAAAATTTCCATTTGGGCCGGAAATGGCACGTGGCGGGGGCGGCAGCACCACCACCTCTCATGGTGAGCTGGTGGTAGTGCATTGTAAAAGGGCCCCTAAGGGCATCTGCACTAATTTTGTTTCATTGCATGTTAAAGAACATGTCTGCTATTAATGTTGGGGTCATTCTGGGTGTATGCCTCCAACACTTTTGCCCTTATCACACATTAATTTATTTATTGGGGTTTATTAAGTGCCGTTATGAAGAGATTCATCCAAGGCGGTGTACAGCAGGAACTGTTTAACAGCATAACAATTGTAAAATGGTCACATATAATCAATGAGATAAACCTGGAAATGGCAAATTGAAATCTAATAATAGGACTAACATGAAACAGTATCAGAAATATACACATCTAACAGCGCTGTAAAAATCGTATAACAGAAATATGATGTCAGTACAATACACACAGTGCCATAATAACATTAGTTTTGGCTATTAGAGCACAGTAAGTGCAGAAGGTATTTAACCGTGATTATGCAAGAGCTGCAAAGAATTCGAGGATTTTTTTTTTTGGAGGGGGGAGGGGATATGAAAATGTAGAGCAGAAACAGGCCAAAGAAGGCATTTTACAGGGTGGAGAGATAGAGCCAGAGGTAGTGATTGGGAGAAGGAACAATTTGAGAGAGACAGATGATAGGCCTGACGTGATGATAGGGGAGGGCATATGATTTAGATCAGTAGTTCTCAACTCAGTCCTCAGAATAGACTTGCATACAGTGGAGGCAGTGCATGAGATAGATTCTTTTGCAATAGAGGTCAATAAGAGGTAGTTTATGCAAATTTATCTCATGCGTGTTCATTGTAGGTATCCTGAAAACATAACTAGGTGTGTCCCAAGATTCTATATATCATGCCTAGTGTTCCATGCCAAAATCCAAGTGTATTCTATAACAACGCGTGTAACTTGATTGGCTTAACAGGCTAATAAGCATTGATAACAGCACTTAACAAGCAATGATAAACACTAATTAGAATTTACATACACAACTCGCTAGATGTATTCTGTAAAGCAGAGCACCAAAATTCTAATGCGCGCAGCCAAAAAGGAGCATGCTTATGTACATTTCATGGGTGTTCCAAAATTTGCATGCACTGTTATAGAATATGCCCTTCTGCACCTAAATCTACGTGGCGATATTTACGCCACATTATCCTTGGTATAAATGGATGTGCGCAGTTATAGGCACTGGGATATAAAGTAAGCATATTCTATATTCCACACTTAAACCTAGGCGCCACTTATAGAATACACTTAGGTGGAAATTTGTTCCGTGCGGATTTTTCAGGCACCTTATACTATCTCACTTTGCACTTGGCTATGTTAAAGTTTGTCTGCCATTGAGAGCCAAGTTCCACAGTATCACAAAACGTTCCTTTTACTAAGGTGTGCTGAAAAATGGCCTGCGGTAGTGTAGGTGTGTGTTTTGGCCACGCACAGAATCATTTTTCAGTGCACCTGTAAAAAAATGCCTTTTTGGGGGGCCGAAAATGGATGTGCGGCAAAATGAAAATTGGCGCATGTCCATTATGGGTCTCAGACCTTACCGTCAGCCATTGACTTAGCGGTAAGGTCTCACGCATTAACCGGGCGGTAATGGTCAATGCACGTTCAAATGCCGATTACCACGTCAGAAAATAAAAATATTTTCTGGTACGCCTAGTGGATGCACGTAAAAAATGAAATTACCGCTCGGGCCACGTGGTAGCCGGAATGGACGCACGGTGGGTGCGCGTAGGTGCTTACACGGTTTACTAAAAGGGCCGCAAAGTCTCCCTGTAAGTCTTCACACGTAAAATTGCTGTTTGCAAATAATGTGCATTCCTTGTGTAATTTTCATTTTCAAATGACAAAAAAAAAATCTCCCTAATAAATTTGACAACAATAATACAGTTTCTGGCTGCATTATCTTTAAATATATGGACACACACATACAGAATAAATACAGACACAGACAGAGGATTGCTCAAAAGTATGTGCGCAGGCTATAGTTGTATTTATTAAGCTAGCTGTATTTATTTCCACTGACTGGTTCCTCTATAACAAATGGGCCAAGAGCCAATGAATTTCCTGATTATAAAGACAATTTGTTATTAGAGTTTAACTGCTGTGAGAAATACTGTACTTGAATTCCTTTGGCAGGGTACAGCTCACATTTGTTCTCACTACCATTTGCAATAAAGAGGGTTTTTTTTTTTATAAAGCAGCATCCTTGTACATATAAATAGCGGTGATTGGTAGAGCATCATATAATGTCATTTCTATTCTTTAGCAGCATAATACGTTACGTGTGGATTGCTCTTTAAATGAGGTGAATTTATGTGTCTGCCTCCCCTAAGTAGAATCGGTTTTGATATACTCTTTGTTCCTGCTGTTACAGGCTTCATTCTAAAGGTTCTTTGTATTAACTTTTTAAAGTTACATTACAAAGAGGTTTTAAGATTTCTCAACAGGCTTTTATTTAGAGATTGCTTTTGATCTCAAAACTGCTGGGGCCTGGTGAAATCCCTACCAATTCTTCAGTAACCCCTCACTATTGGAATTTGAAAAGACCCACCTGAAGGGTTTAACTCACTGTATAGTTTCAGTTGTTCTTCAGATCATTCTATTCATGCAGACAGTGAGGGGGTCTAGGTCACCCTTTGTGATCCTTTAAGTAGCCTAAGGTGCCCTTTGCATAAGTTGTACTCCTGGGGAAATAAAAATCAGGCAGACACAAACCTATATACCTTATTTCCTGCTAACTTTACTTAAAGGAGGAACACAGGGGGTCTGCTTGACATCCTTTCTTACCTAAATACCTTTTGGACATGGGAACTCAATAAAAGAACTTTCATTGCATCTATTACCCTACTGCAGTGCATAACAAATTAGATTTAAAAGGGTACTTTTTTTTCCCCCTTGCAGCTATGGCTATCATTTTTTTTCAAGATTTTAATTTAGTGCCTACTGACAGAATATTAAATAATGTACTTTAGGATTATCTGGCACCAATTATGCCAACTGTGAACATTATTACATTATTTCAAATAAAAAAACCGGAGTAGTTGTAAGTTATAGACATTATATGGGGGGAGGAAGGTCGTTTTCAGAAGAAAGAGAGCTGTTTCCTCATTTTAATGCAGCAACATGAAATAGTACTCTGATCATCCTTCTATCTATTGCTGAATTAACAATGTAGGAGGTTATCTTTTTTGTAGGTCTTATTTTTCAGATGGAATTTATAGATAGAATAGCTGACACCTAGTGAAATTCACCAGAGGATGGTTCCACTTTTCATCCCATAAGCCACCTGACCCCAGAACTTTTCCCCTACCTCCCCCTCCCCATTCCAGCACACTTCTTCCCCAGATCCCAGCCCTGTCAATTGACCACTTGTTTCCCCACCCCCCTGGATGCCAAATTCACAGCTGTAACCATGTCCTCCTTTGGGTCATATAGGCCTATCAATCTATCGCAAATACCTGCAACGCCTGCCATCATCTGGTGTGAGACAGAAATAGCCCTCAGGATGACTGGAGTCTTATAGTAGGGTGTGCAGGCATGTTGGTTAACAAATGTGTCCTCTTTATCTCTGGAGCCTAAGCATATTAATAAATATTTTATTGTTAGGTTTTTTTTTGTTATGTGTTGTTTTAAATTGTGAATGTTTGAACTGTAAGACACTTAATTTAATTCCTATGGGTTTCTTCTCATTTGCTGTGTGGGAATCACTAGCACCACTTGGTAAAAGAAGCCCTTGTTTTTTTAGATGGGGTATAAGTTTTAAAAATAAAAATATGATAAATAATAATGAAAACTAACAGATGACAGAAAGTATACATGAAGATTATAACTTGATCATTAATATGTTTTGTTATTATTTTGTCGATTTTATGTTGTTTGTAATTATTTTATTTTATTATGTATGTTTTCATTGTAACCTGCCTAATACATTAGATAGAGTGGGCTACCCTTTTTTTAATGTATGTAGAAATGTATCTTGATTTCCAAATTGAAAACATTATGACAGAAATAAATATATTCATTCATATTTTCTATATAGCATATAGATTTGGGTCTATACATTCAAAACTGCAAATTTTTTAAAATAGAATGATGACTGAGCACTGACCAGTAGTTATCAGCTTTTTGTGGTCAGCATTTCCTATCCATTTGTCATTTTTCTCTTTCCTCCACTCTTCTTCACTTCCTCCATTACATCCCTCTCTAATATTGATCTTTTCATTTCAGCGTTCTTCCATTTATTTTTCTGCATTATTATTATTTTTCTGCATTTTCTGCAGTTCAGAATTAATTAATTTTTCCTATCCAGTCTTCAATTTCCCTCTTTTGACTGTGTCTACCAATAGCTTACAATCGCTTTTCTCACTCCAGCTGGGGAACTGGGTTCAATTCCCACTGCAGCTCCTTGTGACTCTGGGCAAGTCAAGTAACCCTTCATTGCCCCAGGTACAAAATAAATATCTGTATATAATATATAAACCACTTTGATTGTAACCACAGAAAGGCGGTATATCAAGTCCCATTCCTTTTCCCTTTCCATTTCTTATTCCCTTTCCTTTTATTCAAAGTCTTTCACTAACTCTATCCTCTTCCACCTTCCAGCCAGCATCTCCCTTTCTAACTAGCCTCTCCCTTCTTTTTCTCTTTTATCCAACATCTCCCTTTCCCCTTTATTCAGCCATCATTCTTCTTCCATCTGGTATTGCCTCTGCCCTATGCTCCTATCATTCAGCCATCTCCCTTCCCTTTCTTTCCCCTCTTCCATTCAACATCTCCTCTCCCCTTTCTATCCGGCCATCTCCTCTCTCTTTTCCACCTCTTCCATTCATCTATCTCCTCTCTCTTCCCTCTTCCATCCAGCATCTACCCTCCATCTCTCCTCTTGTCATCCAGAATGTCTCCTTTGTCTCTTCCATCCAGCATCTCACCTTTCTCTCCCCTTTTGATCTATTATCTCACTATTCTCCCTACTTCCATCCAGAGTCTCTTCTCTTCCCTCTCTTCCCCACACTTGACATCTCTTTGCCCTAGCACCAGCAGCAACAAAACAGGAAACAAATCACAGTCTTCAGCCTATATGCATGCTAGTGCAGTTCTGGCAGAACCACACCCTTCCAAACAGGAAGTTAACAGTAGAAGAGGTTGAGTTTGCCACCACATGCATAGAGGCTGAGCCCTCCCCCCCTTTGACTGTTGTCTATTGTTTTGCCACTGAGATCAGCAGTAGTGGGAGTAGCTGCGGGAAGAAGGTGGGGAATATCATGGCTGGGGCTTTTGGAGCCTATGTTGCCATCCCTAAAATTGTGCCTGTCTAGGTGATGTCCTAGTTCACCTAGTGCTAGGGCTGGTCCTGCCTCATGTTAGATGAAATGCATAAGGAGTTGTTAGGCCTTGTTTCTACAACATGAACGGAAGTTTGAATGCTCCCTAAAATCACAGATCAAGAATCTTGGGATACAGCTAGACTCACTCACTCACTCTGATCCCACAAACTCAAACAACCTTTAAAAGTTGCCTCTGTCACCTTTGGTAGCTAAGAAATCTCTTTCCATATCTTGAAAAGACGAGTCTGACCACAGTGGTCCATGCCATGACAGCATCACAACTAGACTACTGTAATGCCTGGTACACTGGTCAAACCAAAAGAGTTTGCATCAGAATGTTGCAGCATGACTGATAGAAGGTTGCAGGCGCCGTGACCACATTACATCCTTCCTGCAAGAACTACACTGGCTAACAGTATCTTACAGGGCAAAATTTAAAAACTCTGTTTGATTTTCAATGCCCTTAGGCAAAATGGGCCAGAGTTCTTAAAGAATAAGTTAGCCCTTTACACACCTTCGAGACCTCTAAGGACCTCTCAAGGAGCATCAATATCTATACCCTCAGCAAAAGAAATTCTATGATGTGATATCCACCAGCCAGCCTTTGCAAAAAAAAAAAAAAAAACCCTCAGAAAGGCGGTATATCAAGTCCCATTTCCCATAATGATACTTTTTTAAATTACATTTTGTTTCTTATAGTTTTCAAATTTCTACTATATATAGTTCAAATTTTATTCTATATTTATTTTTGTTAAAACAGTTGTTTGTTAATAAGGATGTCCTGTATTCTCCTTTCAGTGCCCTTGGATACCTTAACTCATAGTAGCTGTGAGGTTACTACACAGGGTTGCTGACCACTGTGAAGAGCGGAAGGGAGAGATAAGGAGCGCTGTTACAATGCCCTGTCAGATGCATGTATCACCTGCAAGGGTTTCAGTTAGGGATCTCTTGGCAACACCTGTTATTCCGAGGGCTGCTGTGAACCCATATCACTTATGAGCCACAATACCCGGTCACAATAGGTCCTCACCCTCCTATAGCATGTTCCCACAGACACTGAGTAAGAGGTAATGAGTCCTTTATTGGCCTTCCACAATAACTTTGAATAGAACATGCATTGATACATGACAACAGAATCAGTGAAGCTCAGCAAATGGTATGAGGCAGATAACAATACAGCCCAACAGGCATATTAATACAGAATTCAGCTTGAGAACAGAACAATGATGCTCAGCATACATTGATCCCCCACCAGCCACAGCCGGAAGATTATTCTATGATACAAGATCCAAAGTTTACAGACATTCCTTTATGAAGGCACCTTCTCTGTCCCTGGTAGACTCAATCTTAGCTTTGCCAAAGCTTAAACATTATAGGGTTAGGTGAGCCAGTCACCAGTTCTAGAGGTGGGATTTCAAGCCAGTTCCTCCAGCTCCCAGGCAGCTACCCTAACCATTAAGAGACTGTTCCAGCCAGAACACCAAACATTTACACTGAGGGACTCTGAGCAATGCGTAGGGTAGCTATGCAACATATGTGGCCAACCACAAACCACCCTGGTATGGGATGTGAAGTGCAATACAGGCTCTAGGTATACCATGCTCCCATCATCCGACCCCTGTGGGAGCTGCTGCAGGCATCAGCCAGCCACCTCACATTGCATTGTGCAATTCCTGGACTGTTTTCTGAGGAAAACCACTCAGTACATTACATTCTCTATGTATGAGGCTGAACAACAGAGGACAATGGCTGCCTTCTATGAGGTGGAAGACCTCCCATCGGTCCTGGAAGTCATAGATTGTACCTACATTTTGCCTTTAGACCACCTTCAGGCAGTGAGGCAGCATATAGAAATAGGAAGTCATACTGTTCGTTACATATACTAGTGGTGTGTGATGCATCCCAGAGAATAACAGATGTCTGTGCAAATTACCTTGGTTCCTGCCATGATGAGTATGTCCTCAGCCAATCAGGCATCCATGAAGTGTTTCAGAGTAGAAAGATCACTGGGGGATGCACATCACTCATATAAGTTCAGAGTGTCCCACCCTTACCCTTCTAGGGTGCCGATAATCAGTTCATCTCGCTGTTTCAAACAGTGTGGGGAAAAATATCGCTGGTGAATTAACTTCCCAATGATCAATGCAACCGTGCACAAAATCATTCACGCAGATGCCCCACTCTACATGCTAAACCTAGTGGACCTACCGCCCAGAAACACCAAAAGATCAGCCCGCAAATTCCTTAATCTGAATTTCCCCAGCTGCAAAGGAGTGAAATACAAACAGGCTTATGCTACAACCTTTGCATACAAAAGCACACAGTTCTGGAATGCGCTACCCAAAACCCTGAAAACCATGAACAATCTAACCAGCTTCTGCAAAGCTCTGAAAACACACCTCTTTAACAGAGCCTACAAAAGTCACCCTCAATGATACAACTCATTCCCCAAATCATCCGAACACACCTAAAATACTCGCACACAACCTACCCAACATCCGCCCATCTACTACCTCTTTTACATCAGCTTAGGATTAACTGTATTTAAATCATGTATTGATTTTAACATAACCTCACTCTGTAAGCCACGTTGAGCCTGCAAAAAGGTGGGATAATGTGGGGTACAAATGCAATAAATAAATAAATAACATGCAAATTCATATGCATTATTAGCGTTGATTATAGAGGGACATCTGCAGGTGGATTGTGCTTGGGCATGCGCTCAATCCTCCCGCAGAAGAGGTTTGACAGTCTGGGCTGTCAAAAAAAAAAATCCGGACCTGTCAAACCAAAGTCCTGGTGAGCCAATGGACCTCCAATTCTCCCCTCCCCAACACAAGGGCCTGGAAGTCAAGTGGACCTCCAGACCCTCCACCCCCCTCTGTGAATACAGAACCCTGGTGGTCCAGTGGGACTCTTGCCAGGCCTGAACTGGCCCAGCTAGGCCTCCCCCCTGAAAGCTAGCCCTGGTGGTCTAGCTTCCCCCCCAAAGCCCCCCTCATACCTTAAAAATATTGACTCCAGTCTCACAGGAGGAGGGAATAGGGCTCCCTCCCTATTCCTGCAGGCGCTGCCTCAAAATGGTCGCACCCTGCCCTGCCCTGCCCTCCCCAGTGCATCCACATGAGTTGGCTGCCTGGCTGATGCCTGCAGAAGCTTCCACAGAGGTCTGAAAAGTTCCTGTGGCCAGGAAAGTCAGGATTGCAGTCACCTTGACATGTCCTGGCAGTACATGTCCCCTTCAAGTACTGGATTCCATATCTTTCCGCAGCTGCTCACAGAGGTACATGAGGTATCTATCAAAGTGGCATCTGCGTATTACACTTCCTATCTATGAGGTCCAGTTAACAAGGAAGCACTTAGTACCTCCTATTTAGGAGGCGGTAAATGGGCCCATATTAACTCTGTGTTAGACAGTTATCATGCGGTAAGTGAAACACACTAGCTAGCTAATGCCTCCATGCCTACTCTCTCCACTGATGCCATGTCCCCTGACAGAAAAATTCCCAAAAACTTCAGTAACGCATACTTTAATGCATGGAAACAGTCTACCATGTGAGCATATTAAGGGATTTTGCACTAGTTTGCCTATTTCCTCATGTTGACTGTGTATTAAGTGCTTAACACCCTTTAGTAAAAGGGCTCCAAGATCCTTTTCAAGGGGACTAGAACCTCAGTGCCAATGAACTGTGCCTCTGTGTGTATAGATTACAGAATGACACGGGGATGGGGATGGGGACAGAGCCCATGGGGACGGGGATGGGGACAGAGCCTGTGAGGACGGGGGCAAACTTTGTCCCTGTGTCACTTTCTACTTTGAAGCCTGGTAATGGACTGTTATTTATGTTTGATTGATGCAGACGGCAATATTTTTATTTTTTGGAAAAACAAGCAAACCTGCTGGCCACAGCTAGCAAAATTTGCAAAGGGGATCCTGTACACCCTGCTACCAGCACATCTTCTAAGAAGACATCTTCTAATGCAAGAGGGCCTGTGGAAGACAGGAGAGCTAGACTGAATCCTGAGATTGTTGATGACTTATTCATTCACAGATTTAAAAAATCATAATAGTGCTTCATAGGGCATATTTCTCTCCTCTAGGGCATACAGAACGGGTTGTATTTTGTACTCCTGGACACTAACAGGGTGGATTAGGATTCCTTGGGGTAGTAGAAGTCAGATATTGTTGGGGTTGGAAGGGTAGAGGATGGTGGTGGTGGGAGGGTTTATTATAGCTGCTCATTGTTGTTATTGTTTTCTAATTGTAATTTATACACAACAGCTGCACAGCATATTGCTCCTTATTATACTTTAATAAAAAGATGTAAATATAAAATCATAAGTGTACAAGGCTTCTGCAGATGAGAACAGTGCCCACGGGGATGGGACGGGGATAGAGCCTGAGGAGACAGGGCCTAGGGGGATGGAGACGGGGCCTACGGGGACGGGGTGAGGATGGAGACAGAACCCACAGGGACGGGGACATATTTTATCCCCATGTCATTCTCTAGTATAGATATCCAATACAGTTCTTACACAAAAGTGTTCAGACCCTTTACATCTAGCCACATGCAGTAGTGCAAATAACTGTAGGAAAGAAAATAACAGAAGAAATAAGGTCTGTACAGTGTTCAAACAATTAGACATTTATCAAAGATCTTTTCTGCCAGTCCTGCTTGACTTAATGGGCTGATGCTCTTGTTAAGCACAGGCATGTTTATTCCATGCTTGTAAACCACAAATTGTACTTTTCATAGAACAGCAAATTGCAATGTCTGTAAGAATTTTATTTCAAGTTTGTTACAGGTCATCTAAGTGTCGCCTTTAAAAACAAGTCCATGAACGGTGGTGGAGTTCCTTTCACACACAAAGCTGTTCTTTTTGTACAGTCTGTGGTACTTAAAGGTACACAGTAAGTACTGACATTTTTCATAGGCGCTGTAAATAGGAAACGGTGTCCAAGTTGGGACATTCACATTTCTCCCAGTGTTGAACATGGATCCTTTTGTGACAAGATGTATAAGGACATGCAAGAGTGTATATGTACCAGGAGCTACAAAATCCTGAGTGGTGTAGAACGAGTAGAAGTGAATCGATTTTTTACTCTTTCCAAAAGTACAAAGACTAGGGGACACAAGGAAATTACATGGAAATACTTTTAAAACAAATAGGAGGAAATATTTTTTCACTCAATGAATAGTTAAGCTCTGGAACTCTTTGCCGGAGGGTGTAGTAACAGCGGTTAGCATATCTGGATTTAAAAAAGGTTTGGACAAGTTCCTGGAGGAAAAATCTATAGTCTGCTATTGAGACAGACATGCGGAAGCCATTGCTTGCCCTGGGATTCGTAGCATGGAATGATGCCATGACGAGTTTCTGGGTACTTGTTACCTGGCTTGGCCACTGTTAGAAACAGGATACTAGGCTAGTGTTGCAATACCTTCCCCTCACACCAGAGCAGGATGGATAATACTCACTAAGCTCTGGTTCACTGGATCTCAATAGTAGTGGCAGCGTTCCCAGAAACTCAGCTCTCCGGTGTGGGGAAAGGGCGACATCAAACTAAACACGCCTCAGACTCTCTAAGAGCTGGAGAGGAATTTAAAACTAAATTCAGGATTTTCCTTGTTTTGGCAGATAAGAAATAGAATCACACAAAATTTGACTTCTAAACTATAGCATTTTTAATAGTGAAACTCTGTCTTTTGTACCCCAACAAATAATAATGATAATACAATGTTCTTTCTTTGTTAACTTTTCTTTGAATACACTAGTAATAACAATTCTCACTTCATCTTCTCTTTGTGTTTCAACAGGTTACTTTACCCATCTCATCCAATCCCTCATCATTAGATAAGTATTTCTCTCCTCTAGTTCCTTTTATCCTCTTGATTCTTTTCTCAGTATTGTAATGTTTACTATACTTGAAGTTTAGTGTAAGAATTTGATTCTTTGTGTAATATTTTGTTTTTCAGAACGCCCCCACTCACATTCCCCGGATACCGGTAAGTGTTATTTCTTTTGTTTTATTCCCCTCCCTTTTTCCAATGTCCCGGTTCTCCACGTTGTGCAGTCACTCTTACAGTTCAGTAGACTGAACGCTTGACTTTCTTGCATGGGGGCCTGTACTCTCTCGGATGCTCTGCTTTTCCGGCTTATCTTCTCCCTAAACCTCTCTTAAATAACTCAAACAGGAGGCAAAACCCTCTCTCCCTTTCCCTTCCAAAAGGTCTGGAACTCTCGTGACTTTAAGTTTAGTATGCAAATACTGTGGGCCAATGCTAATTGGAAACAAATGTAAACAAACGTTTCTATTCTTTTACACCTATACTGGTTTTGTTGTCCCTATCTAATAAAGGAGTGCCCCGGAATTCTCAGGAACCCATCTGTTTCACACACATCACACCTCGGCCTTAGCTTGCACACAACCTAATTTTCTTTCCTCACTCTCCTACCCTGTTCCTACCAAGCACTCTTCCAGACTCTTGGCAATTTCAGAATTACAGCCTCGCGGTACCAACCATTATACATTCACTCTCAAATAATCCCTCGGAATATTTAAACCTTTCCCCCTCAAACCACTTAGTATATTTTCCCTTTTTCCAACCACTGTGGAAAAATTGTCATTAAAATTTGTATTCTACCCTCTCCTGTCTCTTCCTTATCCCCCTCACTCACTTCTTAAATTCCATTACTGGGAAAAATTCCCCTTTTCCCTTCAACCCTTACCAGCTCCAACCACACACATCCACTCCTCACCACAGCTCAACTCCTGGCCACTCTCACACTCAAAAATACATATATTCTCTTCATCTGTTTCTGCCCAACTTTCAACTGACCAGCAAGCTGTCGCCAAGGGAACCAGGTCTCAGCTTGCTTAGCTGTTGTTCCAGAGTGATGTCTCTATAGAACTCTTTTTTCTTTTCCCTCTGGAGGAGCCCAGTTAAGATTATTTTACCCCCTAGGTTACACTAGGATACTAGATGGACCATTGGTCTGACCCAGTATGGCTATTCTTATGTTCTTATGAGCATCCGTTTACACATGGAAATGCCAGTATCTACATATATAGGCAAGTAATTGTTGGTATTACAAATGTACTATATATAACACATTTTTAAAAAGCGCTATTTGCACTTACATAGTAACATGGAGGGTCATTTTTGATATGTCTAAGTTCGACTTTAGATCTTTTGCAAAAAATGTCCAAAATCTTAAAAGGAAAGAAGGTCATTTTCAAAAAAGAAATTGTCTTTTTTTTTCCGAAAATACTGTTTTGAGCAAGGTTTTATGACTTGGAAGTTTTGTTTTTTTGGTCCATTTTTGAAAAAATACATCCAAGTGCAAAACGCACAAAATCAAACCATTGGGATATAGCACATACCAGGAAAGCAATAGGGGGCATTGCAGTGGACTTCATAAAATGCTCCCAGGTACACATCTCACCATTGCTCCCTTACCTTGTCTGCTGAGCCCCACAAAACCCACCCAAAACCCACTACCCCCAACTGTACACCACTACAATAGCCCTTATTGGTGAAAGGGCCACCTATATGTGGGTACAGTGGGTTTCTGGTGAGTTTTGGAGGGCTCACAGTTTCATCCACAAATCTAACAGGTAGGGGGAGGTATGAGCCTGGGTCCACCTGTCTGCAGTGCACTGCACCCACCACCAGAATACTCCAGGGACCTGAATGCTGTTCTAATGGACCTGAGTATAACATCTGAGGCTGGCAAATAATGTTTTTAATCACATTTTTTGGGGGGTGGGGGTTAGTGACCACTGGGGGAGTACGGTGGGGGGGGGGGGTCATCTCTGATTCCCTCCAGTAGTCATCTAGTCATTTCGAGCACCTTTTTGTGCCTTATTTATTATAAAAACAGGTCTAGCTGAAAACGTCTTAGTTTTAGTCCTGGACAGTTTTGTTATATTATGGCTGAAAAACATCCAAGTGTTAGGGATGCCCTTTTTTTCCATTATGGGTCGAGGACGCCCATATGTTAGGCACGCCCAAGTCCCGCCTTCGCTATGCTTCTGACATGCCCCCGGGAACTTTGGTCGCCCTTGCGACGGAAAGCAGTTGGGGATGTCCAAAATCGTCTTTCAATTATGCCGATTTGGGCGACCCTGTGAGAAGGACGCCCATCTTGTGATTTGTGTCAAAAGATGGGCGTCCTTCTCTTTCGAAAATAAGCCTGATTGACTGTGCTTTTGCCCTGTTGGCACTAAGGGGGTCTTTTACAAAGCGTTGGTATGCCCATTTCGGTATGCTCAATTCGGGCTTACCGAACCTTAAATCGGGACTACCGCCCGTCCATTGCGGCTGCCTGCGGTAGTTCCATCCCGAGCGTGCATCATTTCTGAGGAAAAAAGAACCCCCCCCCCGGAAATGGGTTGTGCGGTGGTAAACATGCATCACCGCACGCAGCCCGGTTACCGCTAGTTTACCCATGGGAGTTCTCTTACTGCATGGCCATGTTTGTCTGGGGGCTTTTTACCTATTGTGGTAAAAAGGGCCCCATCGCTAGCCCAGGGCCCTTTTTCCCACAGCGTGCTAAAATGACCCCTTAATGAACTGTAAGAATGTTTGGAGGTTGGAGTAAAATATTTAATTAACTGCTCAAGAATATTGCACCTTTACTGCACATTGATCAAGAGGGTACTTTTATTGAAAATCTAAGACCTGGTGATAGACAAAGCATATAGTTGTAAAGGGCTGAAGGTATTTTTTCTGATGGTTCCTCCTTACACTAATTTATGGTATAGCTGTCGGTGTTGTTGCACAGAACACATATAGAGGTTGACATTGTAAAAGAAAGCATAACAAGAGAAGCCAATTAATGAGAGGAGTGAAATATCTGCCAGAGATCCCAGGTCTAAATGATCAGGTAGCTGACTCTGGCATCTGCCTTGGAGCAGGTGCAAAATCTGGTGAGGAAATTTATCAAAGTACACATGCATTCTTATTGTAAAATGACAAATACACTTAGGCTTTTTTTGGCTTGTCCAAGCCACATCCCCTTGAAATCTATGCATCCAAGCCATCTAGATGAATAAATATCAACGTTCTGAATCGCCATTTACAATTGTATGTAATCTACATGAGGAAATATTACTATTTCTGTATGTACATGCTTCTAAAATAGTTTCCCTTGCCTCTTTTTCTTCAGTTCTTCAGTCCTCTTGAGAACACCCAGGTTTAAAAAAGTGTCAAATTTCACAGGCTGCATCACACACCCTGGACTTAATTAATCTCTACTGACTGCAGTGTAAAAAAAAGCAGTCATATATAGTGAATAATATTATCATATATAATTTATTCACTACTCCCAGTATATCTGCTCCCCAAAATGCATAAAAATGGCAAGGTTTAATAAATTTCATCGCTTACAAATTAAAGAGAAAAGCGGGCAGTTATGAAAGGAATTCTCTAATGGGAGAATTAACTGAATTAACGTGCGCTATATGCTAAGACACCCATTATATTCCTATGGGCATCTTATCATTTAGCATGTGCTAATCGTTAGTGCGCCTTAGTAAAATGACCCCTGTATCTCTAGTGAATATTAGTGTAGGAGTCTTTACTGCAAATTTGGACCAAATGCACCATCCATCTCCAAAAGACTTGCTAATATTGACTTGCTATAAGGTTTAAGCAACTAATGGACTTTCCAACTCATTCAGGTGATCACATGCTGGACCATATTTTTGAAGAGGGCTGGTGATGAGGAAAAATCATATTGGTGAGGTTGGTAAGAGGGTTGCAACTGCCCTGTTAAATCATAAACTAGTTACTATTGACTGCCGGAGAACTGTTGATTCCAATCAGATAAGGCTGAGAAGTTTGATCAAAGCTTATAATGATCAAATATTGGAAATCTGACGAGTTTTAAAATATAGGGCATGGTTTGAAGGTATGGTATGAATAGAATAGGGGCTTGGGACTTGGCTTTAGTAGTGGCAGTCAGGGCAGACTCTTCTATATGGAAGTGCTGAGAACTATTTTATAGGGAAGTATTTAAGGATGGCGGCCATCTTTAGGTGGTTTTCTCACCTATTGAGGGGGAAAGTGATTGGGCAATTGAAATTGACATGTTGAACTCAGTTCTGAAAATGGAATCCAAATTATGCTGCCAAAAAATGCACTCTAAGTGGTATTTTATAAATGGTGATCAAAGTTGGGAGCCATTTATAGAATAGTGCTTAGTGCTGGGATTGGCACCCAATTTTGGGCATGAGGATTTACACCAGCTGAACCCTGGTGTAAATCCCTGTGTCTAAATTAGGCACAGATTCTCAAATTCTATAACACTGCATGCAAATCCTAGAAATGCCCCTAAACCTCCCATACCCCTCCCATGGCCATGCTTCCTTTTCAGATCCACACAGAAAAATGTACACGCACATCTTTATAGAATAGTGATTATAAAGATGCGTGTATAAATTCCAATTAGTGCCAATAATAGATTGTTAGTGCCCAATTATCACCACTAATTGGCTTGTTAAGCAATTGTGCACACAATTTGGGCACACACCCAAATTTGTGTGCGCAATTTTGAGCGCTATCCCCCGATATTCAATGCTATTTAACTGGTCAGAATGGCTGCTCACTGGTTAAATAGTGCTTAACTGGCTATCCGCTGATATTCAGCAGGGGATATCTGGCTATCTCCCACTGAAAATCCCTGGCTAGCGGCCAGCAGATAGCCGGTTATATTGCCCGGTATAACTGGCTATCTGCCGATTTTTAAAGCCAGTTTAAAGATAACTGGCTACGTCTGAATATCAACATAGCTGGTTAACTTTAAACTGGCTAAAAATAAACTGGATATTCAATGCCAGTCACTGGAAATGGCAGGGTATTGAATATCCAGGCTCAGTACCAACCGCAGGAGTTAGCTGGTCTAATTCCCATTGTCTGAATATTGGCCCCTATATATAGAATTATGGGATTTGTGTACTTGTATTTACTCAGTAGGGGTTGTGAAGCAGTATAATGATAATTTTGCCAGGGATTGTAAATTTATCTTTAGTAGAGGTTTCGAGATTAGGCTGGAGGGAGCTGTTCTGTGGCCACTATTGAAAAACCTCAAATCAATTCATAACCATTATAACCCTATCGTGAACTTTCCAATGGTGGATGCTGTGGTGGTGTTCGTGTGGTGTAACCCACAATTTTCCAAAATGAATTGGTTCAATGTGGTTTACAAAAGTTAAGGTGAAGTGGCTTGCAAAGGTTAAACCACCTTGGGTGAATCTCTTCATAAAGGTGGTTAATAAATCTCAATAAATAAACAGTGAAAACATTTTCCTAATAACAGTGTTGAGTCTGTGAAAGTGTTTGTGCGTTGAAGACAGGAGCTGGAACTCCTTTAGCTTGGTTGTTGGGTACTGTAGTTCAGGAAAACGTTTTTGAAGATGTAGGTTTTGAGATGCTTGGGAAAAGTCGGGTAGTGGTTCACGCTTTTCACGTCTCTGTGAAGGGAGTTCCACCATTGAGTGCTTATGTATGAGAAACCAGTTGAGTGGACTGAATTGTATATGAGATTGTTACAGTTTGGGTAGAGCAGAGTTAGGTCATTTCTGGCATTCATGTTTGCATTTTTTGGTGGTAGCGTGATCAGGTCATTCATGTAGTTTGGGGCAGGACCAAAGTGGATTCTGTAGACCATGGTGCAGAGTTTGAACATTATTCGCGCCTTGATGGGGAATCAGTGTAGGGCTTTGAATAGTGGGATGACTCTGTTGAATCATGACCATCTGAAGATTAGTCTGGCTGCTGTGTTCTGCACTGTTTGCAATCTGTTAAGTAGTTGTTCTTTGCAACCTACATACTTTCTGCTGCAGTAGTCTATGTTGGCGTGTACCGTGATTGCACTAGCATCTGGAATATGGACCTCGGGAAGTACCCTCTGATTCTCCTCAGTTTCCATATCGCATGGAACATCTTGAAGGTGGCATTTTCTACTTGCTTATCAAAGGACAGTTTTTGGTCTAGAATTACTCCTAGCACCTTAAAGTGATCGGCGATGGGGTATGTGGATCAGTCTATGGTGAAGTTTGAGAATATCGTGTTGCAGTATGGTGATGTCATTACTAGAAGTTGTGTCTTTTCCCTGTTCATTTTTAACTTGAAGGCTGTTGCCCAGGATTCTATTGTGTTGAGTCTTAATTTGATCGTGTCCATAATTTTGTTTAGGTCTTTTTTCGAAGGGGATGAATATGGGTATATTGTTGGCATAAATGAGTGATTGAAGGCCTTTCTTTGCTAGTGATTTTGCTAACGGGATCATCATTATATTAAATAAGGTGGGTGAGATTGGGGATCCTTGGGGCACTCCACAGGCTGCTTTCCAGAGAGAGGAGATTGTGTCGCCCATCTTTACTTGATATGATCGTAACGTGAGGAATCCTTCAAACCAGCTTTGTACCATTCCCATGATCCCTATTTTGTCCAGAAGCCTTAACAAGGTGGGATGGTCCACCATGTCAAATGCTGAGGATATGTCAAACTATAATAAAAGAATCATTTTGCCTAGGCTTATTTGCCTTCTAAATTAGCGACTAATGTAGTTAGGGTGGTCTCTGTGCTAAACTGCGGACTGAATCCTGATTGTGATTCATACAGTATGGAGAATGTGTGCGGATATTCCATCAGCTACTTAGCAACTATACCTTCCATGATTTTGTTTCTGAGGGGGATCAATGCCACTGGCCTGTAGTTTTTCACTTCTATTCTGCTGGTCTTTTTGTTTTTTTCGGGATAGGGGTCAGTATAATATTTCCTTTCTCTGTTGTGTATTGACTCTTCAGCAGCATTGTTGTCAGGTTGTAGTGACTTCTTCAAAGAAGTAGGTTAGCGCGTCTTTCATTATGTAGTTTGGTTGTTGAACGTGGTCCATACTCTGTCAGTGGCTGCTATTCCATTGTGGTTGCTCAGTTCTTCTATGAAGGTCTCCTGTAATGATCCGCTGTCTGTGAGGTTTTTCCTTAATTGTAGTATTTTGATTTTGAAGTAGCAGGCTAGTTCATCTGCGGTGGTGGTGGTGGTAGGTGTGGGTGTCATTGTCTGTTGTTAGTAGCTGAGTGTTCAGCAGACCATTGACTAGACTATATAGTTTTCTGGTGTTAGTGTAATTTGGTCCTTTCTGTTCTTTATAGTATTGGAATTTGGTTTGTCTCAATTTGGACTTGTATTCTGCTTGTCCTTTTTCTATGCTGCTCTATTTTCTTCTGTTTTGTTTTTCTGCCATTTCCACTCTAGTCTTCTGCCAGCTCTATTTAGTGCTCCTAGTTCATCGTTGAACCAGGGTGTTGTCTTCTGTCTGGTCATTTTCCTTGTTCTCATTGGGGCTATCTCATCTAAGATCTCTTGGCAACTAGTCTCCCATTCCCTCAGAAAGTTATAGGAGTTTGTGTTACTAGGGGACCATCAGTTGTTCTATATCTTTGTCCAGTAGAGCTTATCAACTATCTTTCTGTGTGTCATATAGGGCTTGGGAGTAATTGCTCATTTGGTTATGGCCTCCTTCCAGTTGAGTGTGAAGATTAATTTAAAGTGATCTGACCAAATCACTTCTTCCCAGTTGATGTTCTCTATCTTAAAGTTATGTTGTTCAGTGAATCTACATGCGAACAAGTCAAGTGCGTGACCCTTAACATGGGTTGCAGTAACTACTGGGAGTTGGAAGCCCCATTGTTTTAAGGACATGTTGTCCCTGACAATCTTAGTCTAGAGGTTGTCTGCATGTAGGTTTGTGTCTCCCAGCACTATCACATTGGAGTAGTTTACGCAGGTATTTGAAATGGTATCATTGAAATTTACCTGTGCCTCCACCCACTTGTCTGGGGGGGCATAAAATATGAGGCAACATAGTTGATTCTGCAGTGAGTTGTCATGAATATTGCACACAAGTATTTTAGGGTGGGGGGAATTAAATGTGGTAATGAGTGCTACTTGGAAGAAGGATGGCTAAGTCCCCTCATTTCTTTTTGTCTCTAGTCAAGTGTGTGATTTTGTATCCTGGGGGACAAAGGTCATTTAGGATTGGGTCATCTCTGGCATGGAGCCAGGACTCTGTAATAAACAGGGCGCCTAGTTTGACCTCTTTCAACCTTATGGTGTCCGCTTTGCCTATCACTGAATTAGCCTATTGGAATTGGTAGGTATTGATCTGTATTTGAGTTTTTACATTGGCCTTTTACTAGGTGGCAGTTCCCTAGAGGGGCTTTGTTCTTCTTTTTTTTTTGTTCCCAATCATCTGTGTGATTTTTTGGTGGTGGTGTCAGGAGTAGTATGTGAGTGATCTAATATTGCCATGGTGACCCTGGGGCTGCATTTGCTGTAGAATAGAATGGGGATCCTCTGACAATCTCCCTGGGTTATGACTAAGGAGCTGATGTCAAGGGATAGTAGTAGTAGTAAGAGAAGGACTTGCTCCATATTTGCCTGAGACATACTGTAGACCAATATGTGGATGCCTCTGTGCTGTCATTGATTTATGTCTCTAGGATGATGATAGTATGTACCTAGAAGTGCGGCAGGTCTTCCAACTCGCGTTTATTTCTCTACCGCTTCTCTCTATATCTACCACGGTTAGTCTCCACATGGTTAGTGAGGGGAATTGGTGGGTGATTTCATAATTGCAGAACAAGAAGTCCAAAGAAATTATTGAACATCCATTTTCAATTTGACCAATTAGAATTGCTAACATAGTCCCAATGCTAAAGTCTACTGTGCTGGTTTATTCCTCATCTTGATATATCTGTGGCTTTTGGATATCATATTAGTCAGTTGGCTTGTAGAGGGCATGATTGGAGTTGGTTTGTCTTTTTTTTGGCAGAATAAATAGGGCACCAGGCATCAGCCTGGTATCCCTGTCCAGTTGAGATTCCATAAGGGTTGATATTATGACCCATTTCATTTAATATATTTTTGTCTGTAGTTTGCAAGCTTATATCTCATTTATTGGTATTTTATGCTGTCTGTGCTACTACTTACCAAACTTTCTGTGATTGTGGCCCCATTTTAGGGGTCACATATAACATGTGACCCCCCCCCCCCCCCCAGACCTTCCTTACTGCTTGTCCAACTGCTCCTGGGCATCCTGTAGTGTCATCTGTGATGCTGCCATACTTCCTGACCTCCCATGGAGCCTGTGCAAACCTAGTTATAGAGGAATTGATCTGATGATGTTGTTTTCCCCCTGATGCAACTGTGACCTCAAATGTGTATTTTGGAAACCCATTTGGGTTCATGGCTCACTGCGTGGGAAGTACTGATACATGGTGATGATTTTAAGCTGGTTATTTCAACAGACAGGACTTGAATGAGATTGCTAAAAGGTAGAACATTTTCTGTAGAAATTAACCCGGGGGTTCTATATATGGCGCCTTAATTTCCACACGGAAATCAAAGCATATTCTTTAACAATGTGCGTAACTTATTTGGTTAACTAGCTAATCAGTGCTGCTAATTGGACATTAACAAGCAATTATCAGCACTAATGGGCATTAAGATTTACACGCACAACTCATCATATTCTGTAACGTGATGTACCTAAATTCTAAGTCACGTGGAGGGGCATAATTGAACAAAAACGTCTATCTCCATGGGCGTTTATCTCCGAGAATGGGTCCGTGAAGGGGCGGACCGAACCGTATTTTCGAAAAAAATAGACGTCCATGTTTTATTTGACAATTTGTGAGCTGGGTGTTTTTGTTTTTCAGTGATAATGGAAAATGAAAGCGCCCAGCTCAAAAACGAATAAATCCAAGGCATTTGTTCGTGGGAGGGGCCAGGAGTCGTAGTGCACTGGTCCCCCTCACATGCCAGGACACCAACCGGGCACCCTAGGGGGCACTTTTACAAAAACAAAAAAAAAGGTAAAAGAGCTCCCAGGTGCATAGCACCCTTCCCTTGGGTGTTGAGCCCCCCCAAATCCCCCTCAAAACCCACCGCCCACAAGTCTACACCATTACTATAGCCGTAAGGGGTGAAGGGGGGCACCTACATGTGGGTACAGTGGGTTTGGGGGGCGGTTTGGAGGGCTCCCATTTACAAGCACAAGTGTAACAGGTGGAGGGGGGATGGGCCTGGGTCCACCTGCCTGAAGTCCACTGCACCCCCTAATAACTGCTCCAGTGACCTGCATACTGCTGCCAGGGAGGTGGGTATGACATTTGAGGGTGAAAATAAAAAGTTGTGAAATGGCATATTTTGTGGTGGGAGGGGGTTTGTGACCACTGGGGAAGTCAGGGGAGGTCATCCCCGATTCCCTCCAGTGGTCATCTGGTCATTTAGGGCACTTTTTGGGGCCTTATTCGTGGAAAAACAGGGTCCAGGAAAAGTGCCCTAAATTCTCGCTAAAATCGCATATTTTTCTTCCATTATCGGCGAAAGGCGCCCATCTCTGATCGCCCGATAACCACGCCCCAGTTCCGCCTTCACCACGCCCCCATCAACTTTGTCCGCATCCGCAACGGAGTGCAGTTGAAAACGTCCAAATTCGGCTTTCGATTATACCGCTTTATTCGTTTTTGTGAGATAAACGTCTATCTCCCGATTTGGGTCGCAATATAGGCGTTTTTCTTTTTCAATTATAAGCTGGATAGTTGAAAAGGGGGCATGGCCATGGGCAGGGTGTGGGCATTTCTAAAATCTATGCGTGTTGTTATAGAATACACCTGCTCTGTGCCTAATTTAGGTGTCGAGATTTGCACCAAGTAAAACATGACATAAATGACCACTATTATATTTGGTTGCATAGCGAGGCACTTGGCGTTATCTTATATATAATGTGGAAATTAAGCCTATTTTATAAAATTTAGGCGTACTTTAAAGAATACGCCTTGGCATTTTTTTTCCATGCAGAATTTTCATGTGCCATATATAGAATCTAGCTCTTGGTGCCCAGTTTGGTGATAATAGATTGATCTTGAATATGGCAAAAACCCCATTGATGGTTGTCCAGCAAAGGGAGAAGCTGGCAGCTAACCGGATTAGCAGTAGTAGTTTAATAGGGTATGCTTTGGAAGTGTGGAACCTGAGTATAGTGGTTAACTCACAGCTTACATTGAAAGCAGACATTACTGTGGTAGCTAGGAAGGTATTTTCTAAGTTACATCCAATTAGTAGTTGAAAAACCTGCTTCCATACAAGAACTGAGGACTGTAGTCCAAGCAATGGTACTTACTGGCTTGGACTTTGGCAATGCTTTATTTATAGGCTTGTGAAGAAAAAAAAAAGAAAACTAATTGAAGTGTGCAGATGGCCCAGGTTACTGTGGTCAGATTACTGATAGGGTCGTCAGGAGCATATTGCATTGTGTCTAGGAAGATTTCATTGGCTCCCAATGGATTAGAAGGCGAAGTTAAATGGTTGCTTTTAGTTTTTTCATGTTTTAAGGGAAACCCACACCATATATTTATGGAAAGTTCTGTAGGTCTATGGCAGACAAAATATCTAGCACTAATTGTTTGAAATGTATTTATATTTTTTGCATGTTGATTTTTGACTACATGTATCTGTTGAATTAGGACTAGCTGTTGCATCTTTTGTACAAAAGTATAGCATTCTGTCGAATGGATACGCCAGTCCTTTAGATTTTCTTCTTGAACAACACCGATCCAGTTCTAGAATCAATAAAAACATTACGGATCTGAATTACTGAACTGCTTTCCTATAAACAAAGAATGGGAATAAAGCTTTAGTAAAGCTGGACTTGCCTTATTAACAAAAGAGAACTTGGATAAGCTCCGATTTTCCTTTTATAGCGAAGGTGACCATTTTATTTTGGACCTACAAAGTATATTTGATATGTTGGCAAGCTTAGAAACAGGATTTAACTATGGATCTACAAGAAGTGCTCAGGTGATTAAACTTCATTGTCATTGTGGATTAAATTGAATGGAAGCTCCTGATGTAGCAGTGTTTGACTGAGAAACAAAGGACTCAACTGGGCTGGGGAGAAGTGGACATGTTTTGGGGACTTTATAGAGATAAGTTTTCTTTTGCTACTGTATTTGGGGGAAAAGGTTTTGTATATGAACACTGATGAGAAATTCAGAAGTTTCTTTTTAAGGACTAGTGATTTGAGGGGTCCTTTTACTAAGCTATGGTAAAAAATGGCCTGCGGTACTGTGGTTGTGTGTTTTGTCTGCGCACTGGGCCATTTTTTTTTAGTGTGGCTGGAAAAAAGGGCTTTTTTTAATGGGCCAGGAAATGGGCATGTGCTGAAATTACAAACTGGAGTGCCTATGTACAGCCTGAGCCCTTTGACCTAGCAGTAAGGTCTCATGTGCTACCCACCCGGTAACCATGCAGCATACGCCAACTTCTGATTACCGCCCCTGCGATAGAAAATAGACAATTATTTTCTACCACAGGATTTGGCGCACACCAAACTCAGAATTACCACTGGGCACACGCACTAGCCTGGCAGTAGTGCCAATTTGGCGTTCACTACGCACATGTTAGCCCTCCTGCACCTTAGATAAAAAGGGCCCCTGAATGAGCTCCCTGTTATATCTTGTCATCAGTACAGGGCATTTTGTTCTGAGGTCCTTTCTCCTTATATTATTATTGTTATATTGGGGGTTTTTTTTGCCAATTTTTGTAATGTGTGTTTTGGATTTATTTGCTGTTTCTTAGTTTTGTATTTCTTTGAGAACTTTTAACATTTCTGCATCAAGTAGTGTTAATCTTATTTGAAAGTATTCCATCATTTTGCTCACAGATACTATATCATTTTGATAAACAGCAGACTGAACCATTGAAGAATTACATCTAGAAGAGCAAGTCAGGCTAACAGAAGGCTTGACCCAATGTCAGACTCATGACCAGTTCCACAGCTGTCACAGAAGCCAACAGCAAAACAAGCCAGAAGTGAAATGTTCAGAAGCCACCATCCTAGAGGTCAGGTGCTGCTGCTGGAAACAATGTGTTCCATCATCTGGCCCTGAAGCATTTCAGTTGCTATGTAAGCCTGGTGTCAACCCACAGGCATTGGATTCAGGTTAGACTACATGAAAAGGGTCAACTGATGTAGATCTAAATGCTGTCAACATCAAGCTTGTCATATTGGCACTATAAATGTTTTTATATACATTCTCAAATCCCAATTGCCTTATATCTTGTTACGTGAGGAAATTCACAAAATCTAATATTTCAAGATATTCTGTCTCACCAGGGTAGTACTCTTCTATTTATAGGAGGAAAAGACTTCAGAAGCTCAGGAAACCAACATATTTTGTAGTTACTTAAGCAAACCCCATTAGATTTGCTTTACTTTACTTCTGAGCAGCCTTGTCATTAGTCTCAAAAACTTCCACTTTTCTGATAGAAATTTTTAACTTTAATTCTCAATCTGTGATATTTTCACTCAATATTTTCAATGATGCTTTCAGTCTATAAAACATGGTTGTATCAATCTTTGTAATCAGTTTTTGGATTTTCAATCTTATAAATGTCCTAATCCGGGCAATTTAGCTTATAATGAACGCCTGCTCTACAGAGTGCTTCTGTTTTGCTCCTGCTTCAATGTGAGCTTAGCGATGCTGCCAATCCATTTGCCCCGATCCAAAGTAAGTGAAGAACTGTGGTCCGGGTAATTACTTTGGATCGGGGCAAATGGATTGACAGCGTCACTAAGCTCCCGATGAAGCAGTAGCGAAACAGAAGCATGTAGGAACAACCTGCATAAGGACACACTAAGTCCACTTTTTAATGTTGCTTTGCAAAAGGCCTCTTAGCATGCAATTGCATGGGGGGTGTTAACGTGGGTGGAACATAGGTGTGTCATGGCTGTATCACCTAGTGATGCATACAATTTATAGAATAATATAAGTTGTGCATGTGGCATGGCACACTTAGGTATGCCCACTTACTCCTGCCGTTGAGGTGACATAAGTGGCTGCGCCTACATTCTGTACCAAATTAGATGCAACTAAACACTTGTAGAACTGGCGCTAACCACAGCTTTTTCTGGCACCAGTTTATAGAACTGTCACCATAGTGATTCATAACCGAAACGTTTTAGGTGGGAAGAGAGAGGAAGCAAATGTTTTTCAAGGAAATATTATTTATACATACAACAAACAAACATAAAAACTTGTATAATTCAAATTAAAAAAACCTAATATTACTAGCAATACATGGCATGGTGACTGCAAGCACAAAAGGATGTGAACATTATTCCTGGATTCTATATAGGTCGCTCAAAGTTGGTGCCCAAATTTGGATGTGAAGCCCAGATGCGCATGTAAACTAATTAGCCAATTGGGAGCTGACAATATTGGCATTAGTTGGAGCTAATTGGCACTAATTGACACTAATTTGGATTTATGCACACATCTGCCTATGTGCTATTCTCTAAGACTGCATGGCCAAAATTTCTAACTTGCAACCCAAAAGGGGACATGGCCATGGGAGGGGATAGGCAGGTCAGGGATATCCCAAATATTTAGGCGCAATATTGTAGAATACTGGGGTTATGCACTCAATTTGCATGCCAGGATTTACACCAGATTTCAACAAGTGTAAATCCTTGCATCCAAAGTTGTGTGTGAGAATCTGCTATAAGCTTAGCTTAGAGTGTCTTTTTTGGAATAGTGCTTAGTGCAGATTTTTCCCAGTAGCTAAATTTGAGCACCATTTATAGAATTTACCCCATGTGTGAATCGGTCATAGAACAATTAAGAACAAACTTTAGCAATGATTTCAGTTCTTGCTTGGAGATTCAATTGTAAGTTTGTGATGTTTCTTGTTTTATTCTTCTATGAAAGGGTTAGCACTATATCATGCACCTAACACTAACAAAACATAATAGCTAATTTGACCCAAAGAGGTAGATATTCTGAAGAGGAGTTACCGTACAACTGAACAATTTCACAGCTCCATAAACCATCTTACTAAGGCTCAGTTTGTTATAAACTGTTGTCTTACATTCTGAAGTTGTGTAAACTAAATATTTATCAAAACGTTTTTTTCTAATTGTTCTTCTCAATCAAATTAGAGCAAATAAACATAGTGGAGTGCAGTAAATGTCTTTCTCTCGTCTACAATCCTAAAGTTTAGTTATACAGATAAAGATTAACCAAACATTGCACAATTTTGCCGTTGAACAATGGAGCGTTCAGCTGGCCTGTCTCACAACATGAATACTTCTCATATTGCATGCCATAGCATTCATTGTATTGTGTGATTTTTCTCCATGCATCTGAAAGTGTATATATAATGTAAAGTTAAACACTTAAACTGCTATTGCATTGGCCATCTTTCCACCACCCCTGCTCCCTCTTCTTTTATACCCGGATAAATTTGCTGTTGATTACAGAGCCCTGCCCTTTTCTCTCATCTTTTTTCTTTCCTTTTGTCTCTTTGCTTAACGTTTTTGAAGTTTTATATTCGTAAACCGCTTAGGAACACTATAGTGCGATTAACAGTATACCAAACTCCTGTAAATAAAATAAAATACAAGTAATCCATTGCCTCTGGCCTAACTTGAATTCAAGGAACAGTTGCTTTCTTCAAATTTTGTTCCTTCATTCCATTGATTTCAATAGACAGTGGAAGTTGTGCGTATATTAAGACCCACAGAAACAATTGGGTCAATATTCAGCCTGTGACAGTGAGTGACTTACAAGCCACTTCTAGTTACAGGCTGACTTAAACCTGGATATTCAATGCCGCTGACCCAGAAGTTAACTGGCACCAGTCGATATTCTGACTGGTGCCCAGTTAACTCACCACATAAAGTGAGAGGAGTGGAGGAGTGGCCTAGTGGTTAGAGTGGTGGACTTTGGTCTTAGGGAACTGGGTTCAATTCCCACTACAGACACAGGCAGCTCCCTGTGACTCTGGGCAAGTCACTTAACCCTCCATTGCCCCAGGTACAAATAAGTACCTGTATATAATATGTAAGCCGCATTGAACCTGCTATGAGTGGGAAAGCGCTGGGTACAAATGTAATAAAAATAAAACTTAATGCAGTTACTTAACCAGTTAGTAGACTCAATATGGCCACTAACCTGTGGATTCTACATAGCGCAACCAAAATTGTTCACTAAAATCTGGTCATATTCTGGATTTGAGCATAATTTAATTACTTAACAAGCCAATCAGTGCCAATAATTGCCACTTAAGCAATTATGGCTATTAATTTTCATTAAATATAATTTACACGCAAACTTGCTAGGTGTGTTCTGTAAAGTGGTGCCAGTAAATTCTAATGCGTGCTGCCAAAAAGGGGGTGTGGACATGGGCGTGAAATGGACGGACTGTGGGCATTCTGAAAATCTATGTGCAGGGTTATAGAATACATCTGCTCTGCACCTAACTTAGGCGCCAGTATTTACACCAAGTTTTACTTGGCATAAATGGATGTACCTAGCAATAGGCGTAGGCATGGCTGCTAGGCGTATTCTATAAACCAGCTAAGCGGAAATATTTGCACCACTGATTTTTCAGGTTCCATATAAAGAATCTAGTCCTATCTGGCTAAATTTCCACTCCAGCCAAACTCCGCCCCTGGACCGCTCATAAATTAGTCATATTTAGCATAGGCAGTTAGAAGGGATGTTCAGCGGTACTATTTTATTTTATTCATTTATTTATTTATTTTATTTATGCATTTGTAGCCCACATTCCAGTCAGGTGGTCAGTTCAATGTGGCTTACAAGTTACTTCAGATAGGCATGCTACAATATCCTTAATAAGTCAGATCTGGCCTAGTTGCAATAGCTGTTAGATCTGTCCTTGATTCGTGTTCTGCTAGCGCTCTGGTATCAGAGTGTGGCAGTTGATGATCATTTGATTATGTGAGATCGTTGGAGAAGAATTTTCTAAAGAAGTGGGCTTTCAGGTGTTTTCGGAATGTTAAGTAGTTGTATATACATTTGAGGATTTTCAGTAATGTGTTCCATGTCTTGGGGCAGATGTATGTGAAGTTGGTTGAGTATGAAGGTTTGTATATCAAGACTTGACATTTTGGATAGTTAATGTTGAGATAGGTTGTTGCACCTTTGATTGTATTGCATGTATGTAGGTTTATTAGGTTTGTCATGTATTTCGGTTCAAGTCCAAATATTATTCTGTAGGCGAGAAAGCATATCTTGAAAGATACCTGTGCTTTGACTCATAGCCAGTGAAGGTTTTGGATTAGTGGTCTGGCACTGTCAAATCATTTTTTACCCATAAATTAATCTTGTTGCTGTGTTTTGTGCTGTTTGTAGTCTCTTTAGTGATTGTACCTTACATCCGGCGTAGATTCCGTTGCAATAGTCAGCATTGTGGGGTGATGTGATTATCAGGCATTGTGTTTTGTCTTTGTTTAGTTTGAACTTGAACGTGGATGCCCAGGATTCCATTATGTTTATGCCATCTGTAATTATTATTATTATTAACATTTGTATAGCGCTACCAGACGCACGCAGCGCTGAACACCTGACACAGAGAGACAGTACCTGCTCGATAGAGCTTACAATCTAAAAATACAGGCAGGCAAGACAATTAAGGGTGAGGAAAGTACTGGGTGAGAAAGAACAAGGATAGGGGAATTGAGTAGTGGTTAGGAGCCAAAAGCAGTGGTGAAAAGGTGGGTTTTCAGCATAGATTTGAAAACAGGCAGAGATGGAGCTAGGTGTACAGGCTCAGGAAGTCCATTCCAGGCATAAGGTGCCGCTAGGGAAAAGGAACGAAGCCTGGAATTAGCAGTGGAGGAGAAGGGGACGACAAGAGAGATTTGTCCAGCGAGCGGAGTTTACGGGGAGGAATGTAGGGAGAGATGAGAGAGGACAGGTAATAGGGGGCTGCAGAATGGATGCATTTAAAGGTCAGTAAGAGAAGTTTGAATTGTACACGGAAGCGGACAGGGAGCCAGTGAAGTGACTTGAGGAGTGGGCTAGTGTGGGTAAAACAATTTTGGCGGAAAATAAGTCGTGCTGCAGAATTTTGGACAGACTGGAGAGAGAGATGGCTGAGCGGAAGACCAGTGAGAAGCAAATTGCAATAATCCAAGCAAGAGGTGACAAGGGTTTGGATAAGGGTTCTGGTAGCGTATTCAGAGAGGAAGGGGCAAATTTTGCTAATGTTGTAGACAAAGAAGCGACAGGTTTTGGCCGTCTGCTGGATGTTAGCGGAAAAGGAGAGGGAGGAATCAAAGATGACTCCTAGGTTGCGAGCAGATGAGACAGGGAGGATGAGGGTGCCATCTACTGAAATAGAGAATGGGGGGAGGGGCGAGGTGGGCTTGGGGGGAAAGACAATAAGCTCAGTATTCCTGTTTGTGATTTAATGTGGTTGTTTGTTATAGGGTATGAAGATCGACATGTCATCGGCATATATAAGGAGGTTGAAGCCATGCTTGGCTAGTGTTTGTGCCAGGGGGACCATCGTTAAGTTAAACAATATTGGTGACAGTGGTGAGCCCTGGGAGACCCCGCATTTAGCCTTCCATGGAGGGGAGAGAGAGGAATTCATTTTCACTTGGTAGGATCTGGTAGTTAGAAATCCTAAGAGCCATTTGAGCATTCTTCCTCCAATGCTGATTTTATTGAGTATTCTTTTGAGGATTCGATAGTCAACTATATCAAATGCACTTGACTTGTTCAATTGTAGTAGGATAATTTTTTTCTATGGGTGATTTCCTTTTTTGAAGTTGGCCAGTAGTGTGATTAGTACTGTTTCGGTGCTGTGATGGGATCTGAAGCCTGATTGTGATTCGTGGAGTATGGAGAAATTGTTGATATAGTCAGTTAGTTGGTTGGATACCACGTCTTCCATTATTTTGGTCGTTAGAGGTATGGATGCTACTGGCCTGTAGTTTGAGGTATCATTGATGTTTTTCTTGGCATCTTTAGGGATTGGTGTGAGCAGTATGTTGCCTTTTTTCATTGGGAATCAGCCTTCCCAGAACATGTAGTTCAGATGGGATGTGATTTGTTCTATGAATCAGTCAGGGGTGGCTTTTATATGTGGTTTGGACATGTGTCTAACATGTATTAAGCGGTGAGAATTGTCTCATAAGTACATAAGTAATGCCACACTGGGAAAAGACCAAGGGTCCATCGAGCCCAGCATCCTGTCCACGACAGTGGCCAATCCAGGCCAAGGGCACCTGGCAAGCTTCCCAAACGTACAAACATTCTATACATGTTATTCCTGGAATCATGGATTTTCCCCAAGTCCATTTAGTAGTGGTTTATGGACTTGTCCTTTAGGAAACTATCTAACCACTTTTTAAAATCTGCTAAGCTAACCACCTTCACCACGTTCTCCAGCAACGAATTCCAGAGTTTAATTATGCGTTGGGTGAAGAAAACTTTTCTCTGATTTGTTTTAAATTTACTACACCGTAGTTTCATCTCATGCCCCCTAGTCCTAGTATTTTTGGAAAGCGTGAACAGACGCTTCACATCCACCTGTTCCACTCTACTCATTATTTTATATACCTCTATCATGTCTCCCCTCAGCCGTCTCTTCTCCAAGCTGAAAAGCCCTAGCCTCCTTAGTCTTTCTTCATAGGGAAGTCGTTCCATCCCCGCTATCATTTTAGCTGCCCTTCGCTGCACCTTTTCCAATTCTACTATATCTTTCTTCAGATGCGGCGACCAGAATTGAACACAATACTCAAGGTGCGGTTGCACCATGGAGCGATTCAACGGCATTATAACATCCTCAGTTGTGGGTTGTGAGAAGACAGTCCATGTCCTGTCCGCTGGTGCTTCTTCTGGTGGGTTGTCGAGTTCGTCAATGTGGGCTTCAAAGTTTATGTAATCTTGTATTATGTTGTTCCTTACTTGACAATCTTCTCTTCGAAGAGTCTGGCAAATTTGTTTGCTGACGGGGGATTCTTGTTTTGCCATCATCACAGGTTTAGTGTTTGTTAGGTTGTTTATATTTGTGTCATTATAGTCTGAGCCTACATGTTCTTTATAGTGTTTCTTTTTGGCCTGTCTCATTTGGGTTTTGTACTTATTTTGAGCATCAGTTTTTTGTTTGTTTCATTTTTGTTTTTCATTCTAGTTTTCTGCAATGGGTTTTTGCCATTTTCAGTTCTTCATTATACCATGGGGCTGCTTTGCACCTCTAATCTGTTTTTGTTTTCTTTGGGGCTATAGCATCCAGTATGTTAGTGCCTCTTTAATCCAATTCCGCTAGGAACTCTTCCATGTTAGTCTTTGGTGACCATTATATAAGGTTGTCCAAAATGTGGTTGTATTGATTTTGCCTCATGTTTTGTATGGTGTCAGGGTTTGTGTTGGTGGAGTCTTGTGTTCTTTCCACTGAAGGGTCAGGTTTAGTTTGAAGTGGTCAGACAATGGGGGTTTCTGTCCATATCAGATTGTGTATTTTGAAGTAATTTTCCTGTGTGAATCTGTAGGCTAGCAGGTCTATGGTATGGCCTTTGACATGGGTAGTGGACACTAGTGGTGTTAGTAGCGTTAAGGCTGATAATCCTATTAGTATTTTTGTAATGTATATTTTGCCACTTTGGGGTGCGGTGGATGTTGATGTGATGTCTTTCTTTTTTGTTTTTAAACAAGTGTGTGTGTGTGTGCGCGCGCATCTGTTGTGGAGTGCAGTTTCCTTGACTTTACCTGAGGGTTCTAAATTCTTTATTTAGGATTTTCCCCATGAGTCTTTTGCCAGTAGCGGTATCAGTGGGGTGAGGATATTGGCATCTCAGTTGTCTGGGTTGTTGTTTTCTTGAGCCTGGAGTTGGCACGTGCAGGTTTTCAGGAATTGCTGATGTAGGGTGAAGAAGGTCGTCAACTGTGAGTGTTTGTCCTTTTGGTTGCATCTGGCTGTTTTCAGCATTTGTGGGCTACTACTACTACTGATCATTTCTATAGCACTACTAGATGTACACAGTGCTGTACACATTATATACAGGAGCTCAGGTGAATTACTGTGGTAGTGTCTCCTGGGGCAGTGCAGCGGCTTCCTCTGTTCCTAACGGTGGGAGGCAGCTTGTCTGCAAGTGAGTGTGTTTTTTTTTTCTTTCTCTGCGTGTTCATTGGAGGTTCCGGATTCGTTCCATCAGGTGGTGTTGGTCGAGGATGTTCTGTCCTCTGACAGCCTTCCCTGATTGTAATGTGGCTCTGGGGTGGGTGTGACACTTTTACTGTCATTCTCACTGCAGAGTCACATGAGTGTTGCATTGTGGGGGGGTGTAGTTATCAGGCAACGTGACTTCACTAGCCTGTCAGCATAGAACGGTTATATGATTGGTTATGCTGTTGTTAGTTGGCAGGGACTGTTCCCATTGGTGGTTTTCCCCTGCTCTCTGGGTCAGAGTGTGCCCTTTTTCTGTTCCCTTTAGTCTGATGTAGGCTCAATTTGTTAGACAGCACAGAACCCTTTCCTGCGTTACCCTTTGTTAGAGTACTTAGTTTTTACCTTGAATATATCTTACTAAAAAAGATATTGTACTCCATTCAACCAGCTCTGAGCTAATGTTGTTTTCAGAATCACGGAGACTCTTTGCCATTGGGGCAGAACCTCTGATCTATAGTTGACTGTGAGTAAACATTGTGTTATTCAAATAAAGGACTTTCAGAGAGATAGAGTCTTCAGGTGTGAACTGGTGTACCGAGGTTATACGTCAGGATATAAGACTTAGAAGCTGCAAGTTTTAGAGGCCTGAACAGAGGAGGCTGTCTGTGATCTCAACGGAAGCTCTTCGCACACCCACTGGTTGTGCCAGTCGGGCCTTTCCTTGTGGCTCTGGTCATGCCACTCTGGTCTCAGGGGGAGATCCTTGCACTGAACGCTGCAACGATGCATCACTGGTGCTCTAGCCACAGGCAAGGCTCAGTGCCAGTCGGGCTGTTCCTCGCAGCTCCATTCACTAATAGTCCTGAATGGCCCTGCATAAGTGATTTAAATGGCAAGATGCCTCTCCTGGAATTTCAAATTGCTTTGAATATCAATCCCAATATTTATGCTTCTTTCTTAGAGAAACTGTGATTTTATATAGCAAGAGTATTGATAGCATACCCAGTGAGTAAGATGTAATGATGGAAGATATGGAGATAATGTTGGAGAAAGATAGGTATAATAAATTCCCATGGGCCTGATATTCAGACCAAGGGAGATAGCCGGGCTAATTCATGCAGTAGGCACTAAGTCCGGATATTGTAAGCTCTTTGAGCAGGGACTGTCTTTCTTCTATGTTTGTGCAGCGCTGCGTACGCCTTGTAGCGCTATAGAAATGCTAAATAGTAGTAGTAGTAGTAATATTCAATGCCAGGCAGTTTCCAGTGACCAGCATTTAATTGCTGATATTCAGCGCTGGCCAGTTAAGTTTGAACCAGCCAAAGATAGGCCTAGTATTCATGAGGCCAAATATGGCCACCAAACTTGCGCTGAAATTCGGCTGATAGATGGTTATATCATGCGATATAACCGACTATCTGCTAACCATGAATTTTCAGCAGGTTATAACTGGCCATGTCTCACTGAAAATTCGCTGATAGTCGGTTATGGTGCCTTTAACTGGCCAGGTGCCGATCCTGACCAATTAAATGCTTCTGAATATCAGGTGGCATGTCTCTTTCCTATGATATGCCTTTTCTGTGGGTAATGTTCTACAAAAAAGTTTGTTTTGGGAGACTTCATAATATCAGTAAACACTACTTTTGAGCTGGGGCGTGTGTATTGTCTTAGCTGATGCCTGCAGTAAACTTGTATTAGAACCATGTGCAGACCTTTAATGCACAGATTCCTAATGCATGTAATGCAAAACTTTAGCTCCCCAATACAATTTGCAAATACTATGTAAATAGGCCCTGTGCACACTGGACACATGCATATACAGGTCTGTGCTAGCAGCAGCTAGAGCTTGCACTCACGTTTGGGAACAAAACATTGTGTCGATACCTAGTGTTGCAGACACATATATCTGCACCCCAGCTGGAAGGCTTTTCTGTACATAACATTTTTGCAGTACTGATATTTATTTTTCAGCATAACCTTCCAGCACAGGTCCTGATACAGTTGTGCCCAGACCTGTGTGTATATGAGGCTCTCAACAGTCCAGATCTTCCAGGACATCATCTCTATCTTTTTTTTTCTCTTATGTTTTTTGTGAAACCAAGCAAAAAAAGATGCAGGTCTTCTATGCTGGCGGTAAAGAGAAGAAACAGGCATGAAATCCCCACTAAGATGACCGCAGAAGTACGAGCTAACCTTTTAAGCCTCCTCAGACTCGACATTAAAGCTCCAGTGTTGTGTTCAGCTTTGCAGTCTTCTGCACATTTCTCTGCATTTGCCCAGAATAGCTAACAGCCTCTTTTCTGTGAATTTAACCGATACATTGTGCAAGGTTACTCATGCACATCCCCCCCTTTTTTTTTTACATCTGTGCACCCACAAAACTGTGCACTAAAGCTGTGCTAACCCTGTGCAAAGTCTAGCACACTTTATTGCATCGACACCCGAGTATAATAATTAATGATGAAGCTTGTCTTAGTTAAATTGTGGTGAAGGGAACTTTCCTTTGCAGCTCATATCAGATGGACTTTTGAGTTATTGTTTATTACTGTAACATCCAAAAATCATACTTCTAAATGATCATGTTCTTGAAATTGAAAGCAAGAGCCCACTTTCTAAAGAAAAATGGGCATGTTGTGGAAATTCAATGCTTCCACCCTTTTGAAAGTGAAATACTTCCAAACCAGGGTTAACTAAGATACTGCACACAGCCACAGACAGGATTCAATGTGTGTCACATGCTGTTCACAAGGCACTGTGCCCGCTCCTTGGAACTGTAGAGCACGTTTTGTTAAAGACAACACCCTTTCAGCTCCACCAGCGCGTTGCTGGATGGGATTTCGGAGGCCAAAAGCTTCGAAAAATGTGCTGCCTATACCATGATTTTGACTCGATAAGCCTCAGGGTTTTTTGTTTTGTTTTGTGACTCTTTAAAGTTAACTATTAAGCACCTATAGTAAAAGGACACCTGTATTATTGGTCTTATTTTGCAGCCTTATTCACTGTGTTTTACAACTGTCTAAATTAGCATTATTAAATCCACATCAATTTAATATAACAATCACCTCTATTCCTTTCACATGCACATCATGACATTTGTCTAAGGTGGCCAGTAATAAAAGCAGTTTTAAACAATTGAAGACTGCACTGAAAGGAAGAGTGAAAGGATTTGTATATTGTTGCAGATTCACCTTAACACTAGTGGAAGTGATTAGTGGCCATTGTCCTGTCTAAAGAGGTAAAGCTGCATTTTGCATTTCAATTATGCTAGTACACAGAGCCTGGATGAGAGATGCGCATTTTACAACATGCTTCTGCTTCTATTGCTCCTTTATCCCCCATTAATGAGGGTAAACAAAGCCTGCCACTAGGACTTCAGCCTTTTTTAAAATTTATTTACACGGGGGAAGTCCCCAGTGACCCTGGGACATTAACAAGGCTGCGCAGTGTGGTGCTGGCAAAGAGAATGTCTCTAGATGAAAACTGACATGGGGTTCAAGGGTTAATTTCTGGAACAGGCAAATTTACATACAAATGAAAAATGATGGAATTTCTCTTCTCCTAAATTTTCAATGTCATCCGCATCAAACAGCAGTCAGCGCTCCCTTGCTGTTTGAAGAATATTCATCACTTCAGAAGAAGGGGCACCTTGTTTGGTATTGATCTCAACTGCAGGTGTCAATGGCTTTAATTCGCTAAACTTCAGAAGTGCCGCTCTCGCTTTCAGAGTTCATTGTTTGCTGTTTGTTTATTATTTCTAGATTTTCTTTATTCTTCATTATACAGTTCCTAATGTTAAATGTGATGAATGAAGCCTTTCTACAACAGCAAAGCCAGTATTTTCATTCTATACTGTGGTTCATCAAGCTACAGCGCTGTATCACATCAGATCTTCCTCTAGTTTCTGAAAAACAAAAATGTGGATTCTGGCATCTTGTTCCTATACAAACAAGTTACAAGCCAGTGAGAATGCAAGGAGGGAGCCTGCCACCTCTTCTACTGTGTCCTTAATTTCTCAACGGGGGCTGCCCGCACCTCTCTGGTGACCTCCAAGCCACAGTGGGACTTTCTCACTATGGTTCACCCTACACAAAGGAAGAAATAAAAGAAGCAGCACCAATGCTGGGCACCCCAGTTTAATGCATTGTGCATTTATAGGACACATTTTGTAATGGGTTAAGAAACCAATGGAGGGGAGGGCTGATTTATTCAAGTGTGGCTGTGATGTAAACCTTGCTGCCAAGGCCTTCCTTTGCAATGGTGGTGCTCTGTGCAAGTGGGGCCAGAGGCTTCCTGTGCAGACATCCAGAGATCAAGCTCTGCCTCCCACTTTGTGCATTGGTTGCCTAGTCCCAAAACCAGCCCTGATTATTTCAGTTGCTGTAGCAGTAATTATTCTGTTCAAAATGTTGCATATTTTCATTCTTACATCAGAAGAAGTGTTTGCAATGGAGCAAAAGCAATATGTAAATGTAATAAATCTTCCTGTTTGCTTATCTTTTCAGATAAATATACCAATTTCGACTACATTTTGGAAACTACACAGTAAAGTTTAGCATGCACTTAAAGATCATTTGGCTTGTACTTAAAAAAGAAAAAAAAAGCATTGCTATGGAATAACAGCTTAGAGCAGGGGTTCTCAACCCAGTCCTCGGGACACACCTAGCCAGTCAGGTTTTTGGGATATCCACAATGAACATACTTGAGAGAAATTTGCATGCACTGCCTCCAATTTATGCAAATCTATCTCATGCATATTCAGTGTGAGTATCCTGAAAACCCTACTGGCTAGATGTATCCCGAGGACTGGGTTAACATCCCCAGGCTTAGAGATAATTTTATAAGAGGGTTTTTTATATTCTTTTAGAGCCTTATAAAAATGTTGGCTGCATAGAAAGTAGGCGCACAGAAACATAAAGGCCAATTCTATAACAGGGCTTCGACATTTATATGCCACTTGAGCGTGTAAATGTACAGATTACTGTCACTTTCACAGATAAGTGTTGATTTATGAACTTAAGTGGCAGCAAAACTGCTAAGTCCTATTGTGTAAGTGTTATAGCATATAAATGCAAGGGGGTGGAGCATGGGAGGGGCATGGGCAGGGCTGCCACTTAAGCACACTACTTACAGAATACAGTAACATGCAACCTTGCCACATTGGATGTCCACTATTACATTATGGTGCTCATTTTCAAAGAAGATGGACATCTCAAAAAGGCTAATAAAAGTCCATCTGCCGAAAACATCCAAATCGTGATTTTCAAATGGTAGAATTTAGACGTTTTACACTGCAGTTCATTCAAATAGCAAGTTGGTCAGACCTTGGTAAATACCTTGGTTTCTGAGGGCTTTCCCATTCTTCCATTATTTGTTACTCACCTTACACAACTCTTTAGGATTGTGATTGGCTGTTAATCAGTTTGTGTGGTATTAGATTACCTCATTGAGATTAACAGCTCATACTGTGTCTTGACACTATTACTGACCCCCTCCCACCCCACTAAGAAGTGAAAATGACAGTTCATACTAGGCTGTATGACAGCTTCAGGTATTATGGCCATTCCTAATAGAGCAGCAAGCAAGTGTAAGGAGTAGCCTAGTGATCAGTGCAGTGGACGTTGAACAACAGGTCCCAGGTGTAACTCCCACTTTAACTCTTTTATTTCTGTACAAATATGTGAGCCTTCCTGGAACATAGAAATACCTATTGTACCTGAATTTAAAAGACACCAGCAAGAGTGATGGCTATTACAGAGGCGTACCTGTTCCTGGAGGGCGCACAATACTATTAGCATGAATTAAGGTGGGATTTGTAACTGGGTCCTGTTGTTTAAAGTTCACTGCACTGACCACTAGGCTGCCCCTCTGTTCTGCAGGGGTGTCTGTGTGACCATTTTTGTACAATTTATTTATTTTTTTAGTAGTAGCTGAAGGTGAGTTACATTCAGGTACTCTGGATATTTCTCTGTCCCAGGAGGGCTCACAATCTAAGTTTGTAGCTGAGGCAATGGAGGGTTAAGTGACTTGCCCAAGATCACACGGAGCAGTAGTAGGATTTGAACCGGCCACCTCGGGATTACAAGACCGGTGCTCTAACCCCTAGGCCACTCCTCCACACCCAATGATGTCAGAAAGACGTTTTTGTGCCTGGTTTTTTAATGTAATATTTTGGCTATTTCTGCTTGGAAAATGTATGTTCATTTTGGATATTTTCAATCAGGGCCACCGAGAGACTGAACTGAGACTCCCCCTGGATCGCGGTGGTCCCTTCCCAGAACTTTGCCGCAAAATACCTTATTGGCTGGCAGGGATCCCAAGACCCCACCAGCAGAGGACATTTTCCAGCACTGCTCTTTTGCCGATTGTCTGCCCCTGCACCTGCTTTTTCTCTCAGGACATGCTCGGTCTCAAAACCAAGCATGCACCCTGATAGGAAAAGCAGCTGCTCAGCTGGGCAGAAGAGCAGCACTGGAGTTGCTCCCCCAGGTCCTCCCCAGCCTCCAAGGGGGGCCCAGCTGTGGAGCTGGAATTTTCTCTCTCCTGCTCCTGTCGGTACGTGATCACTCAGGTCCTGGCAGGAGAGAGAGAGAGAGACCCCAGTGCCGGGCCCCCATTGGACAGCCGGAGGCCCGTGCCTGGGGAATTCCCCCCCCCCCCCCCCCCCCCCCGTCCCTCCCTCTCGGCAGCCCTGTTTTCAGCGCAAGAATATCCTTATATATTGGACCTTATGAGCAGGACATCTCAGTTCTGACGGGGAAGTTCTTTAATGCCGCTCTGTGTGTATGGCTGGTTTAACTGTGGTGGACACCTAAATGTAAAGGCATGCAGATACCAGGTTACTCTATTATTCTTAATGGAATCTGGGCATGCAGATGGCATTGTAGAATAGGCTTTCACCACAGAGCATTGGGGCACCTAGAAGAAAGTTGTAGAATTACCCCCTTAGGATTAAATTCAGTAAATGGTACCTAAAGATTGGTACCTTCTCGATACCCTGTCCTCACTTGGATTCCAGGGCTCTGTCCTTTCCTGGTTCTCTTCCTACCTCTCCCTCCGCACCTTTAGTGTTCACTCTGGTGGATCCTCTTCTACTTCTATCCCTCTGCCTGTCGGCGTACCTCAGGGTTCTGTTCTTGGTCCCCTCCTCTTTTCTATCTACACTTCTTCCCTTGGTTCATTAATCTCATCCCATGGCTTTTCCTACCATCTCTATGCTGATGACTCCCAAATCTACCTTTCTACCCCTGATATCTCACCTTGCATCCAAACCAAAGTTTCAGCGTGCTTGTCTGACATTGCTGCCTGGATGTCTCAACGCCACCTGAAATTAAATATGACCAAAACCGAGCTTCTCATTTTTCCCCCCAAACCCACCTCCCCGCTCCCCCTGTTTTCTATTTCTGTTGATGGCTCTCTCATTCTCCCTGTCTCCTCAGCTCGAAACCTTGGGGTCATCTTTGACTCTTCTCTCTCCTTCTCTGCTCATATCCAGCAGACCGCCAAGACCTGTCGTTTCTTTCTTTAGAACATCCGTAAAATCCGCCCCTTTCTTTCCGAGCACTCTACCAAAACCCTCATCCACACCCTTGTCACCTCTCGTTTAGACTACTGCAATCTGCTTCTTGCTGGCCTCCCACTAAGTCACCTCTCCCCTCTCCAGTCGGTTCAAAACTCTGCTGCCCGTCTCATCTTCCGCCAGGGTCGCTTTACTCATACTACCCCTCTCCTCAAGACCCTTCACTGGCTCCCTATCCGTTTTCGCATCCTGTTCAAACTTCTTCTACTAACCTATAAATGTACTCACTCTGCTGCTCCCCAGTATCTCTCCACACTCGTCCTTCCCTACACCCCTTCCCGTGCACTCCGCTCCATGGATAAATCCTTCTTATCTGTTCCCTTCTCCACTACTGCCAACTCCAGACTTCGCGCCTTCTGTCTTGCTGCACCCTACGCCTGGAATAAACTTCCTGAGCCCCTACATCTTGCCCCATCCTTGGCCACTTTTAAATCTAGACTGAAAGCCCACCTCTTTAACATTGCTTTTGACTCGTAACCATTTGTAACCACTCGCCTCCACCTACCTTCCTCTCTTCCTTCCCGTTCACATTAATTGATTTGATTTGCTTACTTATTTTTTTTTTTTTTTTTTGTCTATTAGATTGTAAGCTCTTTGAGCAGGGACTGTCTTTCTTCTATGTTTGTGCAGCGCTGCGTATGCCTTGTAGCGCTATAGAAATGCTAAATAGTAGTAGTAGTAGTAGTAATAGTGGTTAGTGCTATTCTATAATTGGCACTCAAAGGACTCCTTTTACTAAGGGGCAGTAAGCCCAACACGGGCTTACCACTTGCTAAAAAGGAAGAACCATTGGGCTACTGTAGCAGCTCGTTAGTACTTCCCACCCCTAGCGCGCCATCATTTCCAGTGCTACAAAAATGTATTTCTTTTTGTAGCGCCAGAGTGTACCCAGCTGTAATCGGGCAGTGCAGTGTGCTGCCAGGTTACGGCCAGGTTAGCACAGGAGCCCTTACCACTACCTCAACGGGTTTTGGTAAGGGCTCCCCCCCACCGAAAGGGGGCCTGGGCACGTGTGAAAAACACACGCCAATGCCAGTGCAGGCCCCCTTTTGCTGCAGTTTTGTAAAAGGGGCCCAAAGTTAGATGCTGTTTATAGAATAGTGCTAAGCACTGGGAAGTGCGACTATGTTTAGGTGCAATCATTTACAAGCCAAATGATCTTTAAGTGCATGCTAAACTATGGATAAGTTTAAGACAGTCTTTTTGCTCCCTGAATATATGACTGAGGTCTACAAAATCCTGAGTGGTGTAGAACGAGTAGAAGTAAATTGATTTTTACTCATTCCAAAAGTACAAAGACTAGGGGACACTTGAGGAAGTTACATGGAAACAGCGGCATACCAAGGGCGGGGCGGTGGGGGCGGTCTGCCCCGGGTGTACACTGCTGGAGGGGTGCAGAGAGCAGCCGTGCACCTGTTGGCTCCGCTGGTTCCCTGCTCCCTCTGCCCTGGAACAGGTTACTTCCTGTTCCAGGGCAGCGGGAGCAGGGAACCAGCGGAGCCAAGAGCCGTGCGACTGCTCCAATGTACCCGGGGGGGGGGGGGGGGTGCGCATCAGCGATCCGCCCCCGGGGGGCAGCCGACCTAGGATCGTCACTGCATGGAAATACTTTTAAAACAAATAGGAGGAAATGTTTTTTTTCACTCAACGAATAGTTAAACTCTGGAACTCTTTGCCGGAGGATGTGGTAGCATTGGTTAGTGTATCTGGGTTTTAAAAAGGTTTGGACAAATTCCTGGTGGAAAAGTCCATAGTCTGCTATTGAGACAGATATGGGAAGCAACTGCTTGCCTTGGGCTCGCCACGTGACTAAATTTGGTCGCATCCATTTAGGCTACATTTTGGTGTAAATCCTGATGCCTAATTTAGGAGCAGATTGGGTATGTTATATAATAATGTGCATAGATTTTAGAAATGCCCATGCCCCGCCCATGACCACACCCCTTTTCAACTATGCAACTTAGAATTTAGGCGCACTACGTTATAGATTACACTTAGCGACTTGTGCGTGTAAATCTCAATGCCAATTAGTGATGATAATTGCTTGTTAACATCCAATTAAGAGTGCTGATTAGCTAAGTTAGGCACATTGCTATAGAATATGCTTCAGTTTCCACATGGAATTTTAGGCTCCATATTTAGAATCTGAGGGGTAATGGGTATATACACATGTATGTGCTTAGTGCGAGCACTTATGCCAGCCATAAAGCTGGTAAAAGGCATGCACCTTGTGTTCCAAAAATATGTGTGTACTTTATAGTACTCTATAAGCTCTGGGTGTAAATGTGTGCCACATCGATGTGTACATCCACCTGATAACTGTGCACTATTGGAGATATGTGTGTAATTATGGAATAGCAATTAAGTAGTGTATTGACATCTTTGTGTGTATATGGGCACATAAACCTTTAGTACAGGAACAGTGCTGGGCAGACTTTTACGGTCTGTGCCCTGAGAAAGGCAAGGACAAATCAAACTCGGGTATACATATACATGCCTTGTAAAATGAGTTTATCTTGTTGGGCAGACTGGATGCACCGTTCAGGTCTTTATCTGCCATCATTTACTATGTTACTATGTAAATGGAACCTAATATAGGTACCCATATTATAAAATTACCTCTAAGCCTATATGCCTGTTCTATCTTCATGCTGGCAGATTAAACTGGAGTGAGAAGTCATTACTTTGCACATGCATGTAAATTAAGGGATATCATATCAAGTTTGTTTAAAACTCACTATCCCGCCCAACAGAAAACCTTCTAGGTGGCTTACATTCTATGCCAATGAGACTTTAGTATATATGGGAAAGTAGGGTGCTGTGCCCTCCTCTATGAGATATTGAATGCTGACGCCTTTCTTTTTTTTTTTTCAGTTCCTTTCGATAGCAAGCCTGTACCATAGAGTGCATGTAGAGAGAGGATGGTGAGATGATGATGCCTTTCTGATTCATAACATCCAGAATCTTGTCTGTTTATACCTTCCTCCATGCTTCATTCTCTCCTCAACCATATCATTTCACTTTGCTTTTGTAAGATGCTTTCTGACACAGAAGATGGATGGGCAGAAACATGCACCCATTTCTGATTGGTCCTCTACTGAAACTTCTGCTCTCCTTTACGTTTCTCTCCAGAGGGTTAAGCATTTCTTCTGTGTCTTCCCTCACTCCTGATAAGTAATGTCATCTGCTGGCCTTACTTTCATCTAGTTAAGAGTTGCAGCCTGGAGGGAAGAGAACTGAGTTCAGCATTCACAGGCTATTTAATTTTCCAGCACTATGTATGCGTTGAAAATATTTAGGTTAATGTGTATTAATAATTTGGGAACACAATGAGAGACAAACTTTACCACTGGGGTTCCCAAACTGTGTTTGGGGTCACAACCTGAACAGGATGTCCATGCAAATTTCATCAGCCCGTGCCTCTGGGGATCCCCTACTTTCTATGGCCATGATAATAGGATTGTGGCCACAGAAAGTTTGATGTGCTACTTTACCTTACATATCACCCATTAATGTGTGATGGCAAAGATGATCATCTAGTTTGACCCCCAAAGAGAGTCGTTCAACTTCATACGCCTACCTGCTTTAGATGGAACACCACTCAAAATACAATTTTTTTCTTGATACCTGTTAGACTGTCACTGAAATGCTTTGATGTTTCACTTATATATACTGTCATCTACCAACATTTGCTTATTTCCAATCTACCTTCGAAAGCTAATCAAAAATGTATTAAGTTATGTCCAATAAAAAAGGTATCATCTTATTTTCTTTTCCATGTTTTATTTTGTCTTATTTCTATAGATTACCTTTCTTGATACCCAAACTGCTACTGATCTGTTTGGGTTAAGTGTTAGGGCTAAACACACAGTGGTGGTGCCAACGCAAAAGTCAGACAAAAAAAGCACAAAGGGCTTCCAAGAGTGAGTGGCATCTAAAGTTTAATGAAGGACCTGACATGGGCCATGTTTCGGCAGAATGCCTGCATCAGGGGTCATCAACATGAATGGTACAATCAGTGGCGTAGCAAGGGCTGGGCGGTGGGGGCGGTCCGCCCCGGGTGTCAGAAGAGAGGGGGATGCTCCACTGCTCCCGCTGCTCGCTCCTCTGGCACCCCCCCTCGCACCAGCCCTTTAAAAAGAAATATCCAACGTGGTAGCGAAGCGCAGCACCTCGTGTCTGCGACTGCAAGCAAAAGAAGCAGATCATCTCATTGGGCCTTCCCTCACCTGTCCCGCCCATCTCTGACGCAACTTTCTATTTCCGCAAGGGCGGGACAGAGAGGGAAGGCCTGATGAGAGACGATCCACTTCTTTTATGTGCAGACATGAGGTGCTGCGCTTCTCTATCGCGTCGGAGTTTCTTTTTAAAGACCAGGTGGCAGGGAGAAGACGAGGCAGGGTGAGGGTGGGAGGGACTCGGATGGCAGAAGGGACTGGGTGGGGGACAGATGGGGTGAGAGGGACTCGGATGGCAGAAGGGACTGGGTGGGGGACAGATGGGGTGAGAGGGACTCAGATGGCAGAAGGGACTGGGTGGAGGACAGATGGGGTGAGGGTGAGGGTGAGGGGGACTCGGATGGCAGAAGGGACTGAGTGGGGTCAGATGGGGTGAGAGGGACTCGGATGGCAGAAGGGACTGAGTGGGGGACAGATGGGGTGAGAGGGACTCAGATGGCAGAAGGGACCGGGTGGGGGACATATAGGGTGGGGGGACTCGGATGGCAGAAGGGACCGGGTGGGGGACAGATAGGGTGGGGGGACTCAGATGGCAGAAGGGACAGGGTGGGGGACAGATAGGGTGGGGGGACTCAGATGGCAGAAGGGACTGGGTGGGGGACAGATGGGGTGGGAGGACTTGGATGGCAGAAGGGACTGGGTGGGGGACAGATGGGAGAAGGGGCATGGAGCTGGAACTAGGGTCTGAAAAGTGGGCAGGATGGAGAATGGGGTCATGCCTGGGGCAGGGGTAGGTGGGAGAATCAATGGATCTGGAACTAGGGGCAGCCGCAGGTGGGATAATGGGGCTGAAACTGGGAGCCGAAAAGAGGGGGCAGTGAGAGAGGGGGAATAGATCCTGGATGGAAGGGGGAGTGAGAGGGAGGGCAGACCCTGAATGGATGGGAGAGGGAGAGGGAGGGCAAATGGTGGATCGAAGGAGCAGAGAGAAAGGGCAGACAGTGGATAGAAGGGCGTGAAAGAGCAGACAGTGGATGGAAGGGAGCAGAGATAGAGGGCAGATGCTAGATGGAAAGGAGAGAGAGAGGGCAGATGCTAGAAGGAAAGGAGAGAGAGAGAGAGCAGGCAGACAGTGGATGGAAGGGACAGGAGAGAGAGAGAGCAGACACAGGATGGCAGGGAGAGAGAGAAGGCAGATGCTGGATGGAAGGAAGACAGTGAAAAGAAGATGAGGAAAGCAGAAACCAGAGACAACAAACTGTAAATAAAATATATATATTTATTTTTTTTGCTTTAGGATAAAGTAGTATTGTAGCTGTGTTAATAAATGCTTATAAATAGAACATGGAAATAAGGTAAGCTTTATTGGACTAATTTTAATACATTTTGACTAACTTTCGGAGAACAAAACCCCCTTCCTCAGGTCAGGATAGGATACTGTAACAGCACTATACTGTATTGATCTGAGGAAGGAGGTTTTGGTCTCTGAAAGCTAAATGTATTAGTCCAATAAAATGATATTATTTTATTTTCTATTTTTGTTTTATTTCTATTTGTTAATTTGTAAAGTGATTGGTATTTGTTGGTTTTTTCAAATTTACATCTGCTGTCTTTATATTTCGCACAGTACTTGGGGACATTTTCTGTTTCTGTGGTGTTGCATTGTATGCTCAGTCTGGCCTCTTGGGGGTTCAGTTTAATTTTTGTCTAAATAGAAAGTTCATGATTACTTATTCTACAGTGGTTTAGGGTGTATCTGTATTTGTGAAAAAGACATGGCTTTCAGTTGGCATTCACTGTGCAAGATCGACGATCTGTACTATTCTGTCTGGTTTCGTTTTACAATAGGTGAATTGATGTTCTAGTGCTCACTGTAGTGTTTAAAATGCTTTCCTTTTCCTTATGTGACTCGTAGAAATTACTGCTTATGGTATGGTAGAATTGCTCTAGAGATCCTGAGTGTTTTGTATTCTTGGTATGCCTAGTACTGGATTTTGGAGGGGGGTGTTAAAAAATGACTGGCCCCGGGTGTCAACTACCCTAGCTACGCCACTGGGTACAATCAAGATATTGTCCTCTGTTCTTTCAGAAATCAGTAGGTAATGTCAAGGGTTAAAACAATGTAGCCAATTTGCACAATTAAGTAGAAAATGCTACCAGTATTCTAGAGCATCCAATCATAGGTCTGCCTTGCTAGGCGGCAAAAAATGAAAGCAAAAGGCAGGGCATAAGAGTGCACGAGTCTTTCTTCATGCAAGTTTTCTGCTTCTGAAGTTTCAAGAGGTAAAGTTCTTGGGTCTCTGCTAGTTAAACTGCCTTAAGCCTTTTTACATGTTTTGTTCTGTTTTCCTTAGACTTTAATCTGGTGTGTGTAATAAGAGATCCAATACTCTTTGCTCCATGTTCACACCAGACTCTGGATTTATCAAAGTCATTTTCTACAGGGACAGAATGGGTGAAGCCTCTAGCCATCATTCTTTTTTGCACTAACGCTGATTTTAATATTCTCCAGCAATGAGACACATCTGTATGAAAGTTTATACCAGATGTACTCTGCTCTGAAAGTTGTTTTTTTTTTTCTCGATGCACTTTGTTTCATAAAACAAACAAAGGGAAATGCTTCTTTACACAATGCATAGCTAACTTGTGGAACTCATAGCTACAGAATCTTGGGAAAGTAAATAGCATAAGTGGGTTCACACAGAATTTACGTATTTGTGGAAGATAGATTAATCAGAGGTTATCAAACACAACTGTGATGAATGTCACCCTAGGTTCAAGGCAACCCTAATCCATGGCTGCTGGAGAGTTATAAAGGAATGGACAAGGAAACTCACATGTTATTTCTTATACACCTTGAGAATGGTTTTCAAAGTACATCATGGGAAAAAGACATTTTGTCCATCTTAATCATCTGTTTCAAAATTTCCCTCCCTTAATACATCTAAGAAGTCAGTGTGTAGTTCCATATTGCTTGTAATTTTATCACAATTAAGAGGAGATATTCCTGGGAGTGTGTTTTGGTCATCAGGAGTAAACAATATACACAGGTTACATTTTCAAAGTTACATGCTTTACTTTCTACCCCCTGATAAGCCCAGTGTAAAAGTTAATTCAGATGTCAGGCTATGGAAAGACCACTGCCTAGAAGCCTGGCCAGAAGGAATACACTAAATTGTCTGCCACGCAAGGACTAACCTGGAGAAAGCCTTCATGGTGCTTCTTGGGCTAGTCTAAAGAAAGATTCTGTTGCCTGTGAGAAATAGACTGACTGGCAAAAAGAGATGAAGGAGAGCAATGGAAGGGAGTGTCTGTTAAAAAAAAGTTATTGAATGGCTTAATAAAACAAATATTTGTAAAAGAAAATCTTTGAATACTAATCACAGAACGTAAAAGGGGGGGGATAATTATTTTGAGCATATAAACTATTCATGTAGTTTGGGGGGGGGGGGGTGAGGGGGGCATTGCCCCCCCAAACAGTTTGCCATCTCTGGCATTGCCATGAGTGGTACGCCATCTCCCTCTCTCTTTCCACCCCCTCCCTCCCCTTCCTCAGTCGCTGCAGTCTTCAAGGTGTCTGGGCCCCCGGCAGCATTAGCGATGTAAGCAAACCTGCCTTCGACCTGCTCTGGAAGCCTTCTCTCTGCAGCATCCCACTTTTGTGGGAACAAGAAGTTGCTGCAGAAAGAAGGCTTCTGGGGTAGGCCGAAGGCAGCATGCTTACATTACTAACGCTACTGGCAGCCTGGACACCTTGAGGACTGCAGTGCTGGAGGAGGGGGAGGGTGAGAGCGATCTCAGACCTCACAGGGTGGGGGTGGGGGTGGGGAAGTGATCCCAGACCTCATGGAAGGGGGGTGGGAGAGCAAATCTGGACCTCGCAGGGCTAGAAGAGGAGGAATGGAGAGAGGGAAAGTGACACTGGACCTCAAGGGGGGGTGGAAGGAGACAGAGAGAGTGACACTGGGCCTCCTGGGGGGGGGGGGGAAGAGAGAGGGAGAGCAACACTGGACCTCACCAGTGGGGAGGAGTGAGAAGGGATGGAGACTGACACTGGACCTTTTGGGGAGAGTGGGAGGATAGAGAAAGAGTGACACTGGATCATGCTGAGGGGGCATGGTACAGTGACACTGGACCTTAAGGGGGGTGGAGGAAAGACAGAGGGACATGTCCTATCTGCAGATGGGGAGGAGAAAAAAGATGTCAGCTCACAATGGTTAGGGAGCGAAATGCCAGAGTATGGGGAAGGGGGAGAGTAGCAAGAGTTTGGATGAGGAGCTGGGGAAGAGAGGGGAAGAGAAACTGGATCCATGGAGGAGAGAGAGACATTTTGGGATGGGGAAAAGAGAAATAGGATGCATGGGGGGGGGGGGGGGGGGGGGACAGATTGGGAAAGATGCTGTCTCCAGGGAGGGAAAGAGAGAGAGAGATGGCCTTCAGGCGAGAGTGCAGGGGTAGAAGCAGGAGCAGGGGAGGGATGGGGACACAGAGGGCATGTGCAATTTTTTGGTGACTTTTACAGAATTAGGGAGAAAGTGCATCAAAACAGCATAACGAAAAATGGCAGCCTAAAATTTGTAAAATCTCATTGTTTTGGTAATTTTACCACTTTAAAAATGCTAGAAAATTGCAAAAACCACCATGGAAATTATGCATTCAAAAATGTGCATTCCAATGCTGTCATCACATCAGCGATGTCATTGGACGCTGAAACATTGGGGGATGATCCAAAGAAGCTGAGACTTATCAAAAAAAGACCATAAACTTTAATAGTATTAGTAAAAATCAATTAAAAGCACTAATTTCACCTGCCAATTGCTGATGAAACTTTTTGGGTACTTGAGTCTATTTCACATCCTTTCTATTTGTATGCATGATTTAAACTCATATGCGTGGTTTCAGTAGTTGTATTTTTGATTGCCACGTTGGTCTTCATATATAAGTTTTTAGATTTAACCTGTGGCTTATCATTTGATTATTTATTTATTATCTAATTGTATTTATGAGTTTTTTTCATTTATACTAATGTTTTTTTAATGTATTAAGTAACAGTTTTTAACAGTCCCTGATGCAGCCCTTGTGAGGGCGAAACATGACCGTGTAGGGCTTTTAAGTATTTATTTATGACTTTTCCTGGAATATGCTTTTATGTGTGGTGGATACATTTTAAATATTTCTATCATCAATCTGCTGTTTTGCTGCCTATCTTGGACTTGAAGATTGCCTGCCCGATTATTTCCTAGGTAAAATCATGCCAACGAAAAGATGGTGTTAGTTTCCTGCATAAGTGAATTGGGCTGTTAACCTATGGCCCAGTGCGTCAGGGCTGCATCTTAAAGATGCCAGGCAATAAAAGTTTCATCTCCCCCTTCCACTACAGCCCTTTGCAACCCTCTCACCCAGACAGCCCATGTTTCCCACACAGACCTACCCCCAACCGTTCTGTAAAATCCCTGGGCCCCAATGATCAAAATTCAATGCAGGTGCTAGAGACCATTAGTTCCTTACTAGCACCCGCCTTTACCTGTACAAAATGTACAGAGGCCTGGAGTGTGGGAACAGATGAGTGATCAGACGAACAGCAAACAGCGCAAGTAGCATGCTAATGTAGTCAAGCTCATGTTAATGAGGTCATTTTGTATTCCTCCCCAGTGTTCAGAAAAGAGCACCGAAACAAAATTGCCTTATCGCTGTAAAAAATAACACCAGGCCGGAGCAGGCATTAGGGTATTGGAAGAGAGGATTTCTCATGATTCTCATACTTCTCTCATGATTCTTTCTGCGAAATCTGCTGGTTCTCATTGCTTTTGGAAGCAGAAGGAAGCCCGTGCAAGCCCTTAAATCACTGATCGTGAGAAACAGCAGACCCAACCCAAGTGAAAGCACACATTGGCGTCTATTTCCTGTGTCTAAATTTAAAGCATCCAAGCTAAAAAAAAAAAAAAATTAAAATGTCTAAAGTCAAAATATGGATTGGCGTTTGTTTCCTGCATCTAAATATAAGCCTCTAAGCTAAAAAAAAGTATAAACGCTTATATTTAGGTCGCAGAAAACAGACACCAATGTGTGCTTACATTCAGGTTGTACCAGGCCCATGGGCACGGGAGCCGAGCTTACTGCGGAACTCTTCTGCGCATGCGCCAAGCACAGTCCTCCTGCTGAACTCCCTAATGCTCAGTGCTATGAGCACACCTGTATTTGCATCTCATTAGCATTGAGCATTAGGGCTCTGTTCTGCGCTGTTCTGGCAGTATTTTTACAGCACTGTTCGGAACAGCACCAGCGTTTTGAGCATCGGGGCCCTGGTATCTTAAGGGTCTGGGGCAGGAGCAATCCCCAGTCGCTTCTATCCCTGTTGGCTCCTTGTTCAAAATGGCACCACTACTGCTAGGGTGTCAAGTTGCCATATAGGGGAGGGCTTCAGAGGGAGGGGGGAGATTAAGCTTTTATGTTAATCTGGCTCCTTTAAAATGGGACCCTGGAGCATCAGATTGTGGGTTAATGGCCCCATGCTCCCTGGCACTATGAATAATGGATCTTGCTAGGTTGAGCACAAGCTGCATTATTCATGTACTGTGGGAAACATTAGCCTACAATATTGAGGTAACAGACCTTACTGATCCCCTGCAGTCCACGAAGGTGCAGCAAAAGCCTGACTTTTACTGTATCTTGATAGCTGTCCACTTAATTCCTTGGCTTTCTTGATTTTGATTCAGGAAGTTACATTCCATTCAACAAGTCCTCTTCAGTAAAACCTTTTGCTATATGCTACAAGGTGATCGATTGAAATCCGTCAGCAGTGAAAGTGAGTTTTTCACATGCCTATTCATTTTGCACCCTATTTGGTTTGTGAAACTGTTGCAGTTCATGCCTCCTCCAGTCTACCGTACCTAGAAGGACAGAAATCAGTTTCACTGCATACATTTATTTTATTGCTTTTTCATATTTTGTAATCATTAGAAGGAATTATCGTGCTTCATATGGATTGTGTGCCTGCTTTTTATCTGTGCACAGGCTCCCTGCATCCTCTGCAATATGAAATGAGTTGATCTCAAAACGTAGACTTAGGATAAAGAGGGATTTTCTTTAAGCTGTTCAGCTGTTTTTGTTGCAGGTAAACACAGAGCACAATTTGTACGTATTTGTACATAAAATTCTCACTGAAATGGGCCTGCTTAATCCCCTTGCTTGCAGGCTTTTCTGTTCCAACTTACGTATGACTCTGTAAATGTCTACATATAAAACAATGGATAAACTCACACATATCTACAAATTAGAAGTTTGGAACGAACACATAAATGCTTTTTCATCCATTAGAGATCATTCTTTTAGCAGCCCATTCTTTCCATAATGTTCTCTAATTGTTTTTGGGATGACCCTAGTGTTTTGCCTCTGTAACCTTGCCTGTTAGTCTATTGTACACATTTATCACTTGCTGCATGAAAAAAGTCTTTCTTGATGACAGTTTTGAATATATTTTCTTTAATTGTCACTTATGCCTCCATACTATAATTTATGTTGGACTGGAAATAGCAACATGGGTTGACATTATCAACACTGTTTAACATATGCCTATTACATATAATTATTTCACCTTGAAAAATATCACATCCGTTTACTGTGGTGACACATGTCACCATCCACTCTGTCATGAGATAATGCACAAGGGTAAATGCATAAAATGGCAAATAATTCACTTACTGTTATTTGCAAAGTAGCTAGAAGCCACCTAGTAACTGCAAGTTGGTATGACATTGGTCTGGTAATCTACTTGCCAATATAATGTTCAAATACAAAATAGTGCATGTCAACATCTTGAAATATTCATTCTCTCTCTAAATGTGTGTCTGTGTATATATCTATATATAAATATAGGTATACATACATAGGGGCTCTTTTAATAAGCTGCAGTAAAAAGGGTCCTATGCTAGTGGGATGGAACTTTTGCCGGCACCAATGTTGGGTTGGCAGTAGTTTTGAGTTGCCGCATGGCAACCCTTTAATAAAAGGGCCCCATAGAGAGAGAGAGATTTTCTCAGTGCATTTTTTTCTAGTGAAAAAGGTGCCAGTACTCAAATGCCAGGCCACCCTTCGGGATGGGGTGATCACTGATGGGCATACCCCACAATAGCCAGGCCCCCTGCAACCAGTCACAGAATCTAAGATAAGGCAGAATTGTTGTGTAGAGCCTGAGCTCTTTCATTAAAACTTGGGGATCATGGGTCAATTTTAGCAGACAATGGAAAAGGTGCCGGTACCCACAAGTACCCCCCCCCCCCCCCCCCAAAAAAAAAAAAAAAAGGCCTGGGATTTCTACTGATAGATGCTGGAAATATATTTCATTTGCACTTATATCCCAAGATTATATAGAAGGCACGGTGAGTAGTGCACATTAAATTGTGCACATGGCCAATTTATGCACGCTACTCAATTGAGTAATGAGCCAATTAGTTTTGATAATTGGCCAATAACAACCAATTATCATCACTAATTGGCAATAATTGGAATGTATGCACACTTCTTTTAAGGCGTATTCTAAAAAGAGAAGCATGTAAATTCCAAAGTGCATAGCTGAAAAGGGGGCATTGCCATGGGAGGAATGTAGGCATGTCGGGGGTGTCACTCACATTTACATGCATTGTTATAGAATTTGGGGGAACATGTGTACATTTAAGCTCGGGCATTTACACCAGGTTTTCAGTGGCATAAAAGGCTGTACCTAAATGTGTACACATTACCCCAGCCTCTGTGTTATTCTATAAACTGTGTCTTACTGTAGACACGGTTTATAGAATACCGCTACACGTGTTATTCTGACGCACCTACATTTAAGATATCTTATATAGAATCCGGCCCATGGAAGGAGCCTAAATTTAGGAACCTAGAAGGCACCTTTGTGGACCCTATTCCATAAAGGAAAGTAGGTTCCTTTGACTTTTACATCAACCATATTGCCTAAATGTTGGCATATCAAAGAGGCGTGGTTAGCACCAATTCTATAACAGTGTTAAGGTGCACCTAACCCATTATAAAATAGTAATACAAAGCCACTTTGGCATGCTGAAATGTACGCTCAACAGCTTTCGCCAGGTCAATGGCAGACTTAAGCTGGCACGTCTAAGTGCGCATCTCAATACGGCATCTGATGCCATTCTCCAAACAGCCCAGAACACAATAGCCAGACTCATCTTCGGAAAACCAAAATATGAAAGTGCAAAACCCTTACGAGAGAAGCTACACTGGCTCCCACTTAAGGAACGCATTACTTTTAAATCATGCACATTAGTCCACAAAATCATTCACGGTGAAGCCCCAGCCTACATGTCTGATCTAATAGATCTACCACCCAGAAATGCTAAAAGATCATCCCGAACTTTCCTCAACCTCCACTTCCCTAATTGCAAAGGCTTGAAATACAAGGCGCTGCACTCGTCAACCTTTTCTTACATGAGCACGCAATTCTGGAATTCACTGCCGCGCAACCTGAAAACGACCTACGAGCAAACCACCTTCCGCAAACTATTGAAGACCCATCTTTTTGAGAAAACTTAGGGAAAGAACCAAAACACATAAAGCCCACACCCACGGTCCAATAATGCATCAATACAGCCACTCTGAATTCTCATCCCCTGGAATCTCACCACACTCATACCTCTAATCACAGAAAATGTATACCATATGCTTTCTTGTTATTATGTACTGCCCCTTTTAGTTTCCCGTTGTTTCCCCCAATGTTTCACTGCTCTTTTCCATTGTTATATTCCTTAATGATACTCTGAGTTTTGTCTCGCATAACTCCTTACAATGTAATCCATAACCAAGTAATAACAAATTGTATTTCTATCACTCACAACTTATTGTAAGCCACACTGAGCCCGCAAAGAGGTGGGAAAATGTGGGATACAAATGCAATAAAATAAATAAATAAATAAATAAAATTCTATATGGTGTGCTCATTACTAGGCAGAATGCCCATGACATGCCCCTGCTCCACTGACTGGTATAGCTCATTTGCTGTTACATGCTAATTTTATAGAATAGCACTTAGAACATATGACAACAGATGATGAAGAGGCAGAAAGTCACATTGACCAGTCTTTATTAAAACATGTAGTCTATGACAACAGCTCAAAATACAAGTTAAAATAAATCTGTGGGACAACAGACTGAAAACGGCCATGTTCTGGCACTATGTCTGCATCAGGAGTCAATAGCACCAGGACTCAGTCTGAATCTCAACAAGCCACAGGGTTACCATACCTCACATGTCATCATAGGAATACATCTTCTATCAGCCTTGTGAGGTTGGTAACCCTCTGGCTTGTTCCTGAGTTCACCTGACAAGGCCTTTTACTATTTTGTTGAGCCCCCTCCCTGCCCGTCTTCAAGTCTTTGCTTAAAGCCCACCTCTTCAATGCTGCGTTCGGCACCTAACCCTTGCCGTTCACTGAATCCAGACTGCCCCAATTTGACTGCCCCTATCGGACCGACCGTTCACTTGTCTATTAGATTGTAAGCTCTTTGAGCAGGGACTGTCTCTCTTTGTTAAATTGTACAGCGCTGCGTAACCCTAGTAGCGCTCTAGAAATGTTAAGTAGTAGTAGTAGTAGTAGTTTCAGACTGAGTCCTGGTACTATTGACTCCTGATGAGTCTGTTGTGCCAGGGATTGATTTTAACTTGTATTTTGAGCTGTTGTCATAGACTATCACGTGATTAAATAAAAACTGGTCAAAGTGGCATACAGCTTCTCCATCATCTGTTGTTGTTCCTCATCTTGTCTACATTTCATCTTTGTGAGGACCATATTCTTCTTTTGTTTGACCGCAGTCTGGTACACATGCATATAATTGTCAATTTGCGACATCATTCATGCACATAAGTGCACCTGTGTATAAATTAGTGCATCCAATTGGTGTCTACATTTAGGCGCTCTTCATAGAACTGCCCTTATAACTTATAGTATTATATAAGTGTGAGGTCCACTCAGACTCCGCCCATGTGAATGCCCACCTGCAAACTATCTGCTATCTAGTTACAGAACACTGCGTAGCCGGATTAAAAAAACATGTGCTCATCAATCAGCTGGACCACAGCATGCTTGTAACAAGGACTTGTAAGTTAACCTACCTTCTACTTTGTTCTATTTTATGCACAGATTACCTGTAAAGATCTCTTAAAACCTACCTCTCGTGTGCAATTGTATATTAAATCAACCTTTTTGAAGCTAAAAATACGGTCTCTTTGTGTTCTGAGTATATTGAAGCTATATATATTTAATTTATTTAATTTATTGCAATTATCACCTTTGGTGATTGGTGGATAAATTAATATCCTAAAACTTATAAATACAGCACCTGCTCTCAAATTATAAACAGTAGCGAGTGCTCTCGAGCTCTTTCCCCAAAATAAATAATTTCTTGTAACACTGACATTTATGTGCATATGTGGTGGTATTCCGGTCATTTAAGCATATATTTGGCACCTAAATATTCATGTTCACTTTATATTATTGTTGTTATTCCAAAGAAACACCATATTATTTCAAATATGGTTTTTTTACAGTTAACAGAACCATTTGTTACTGCCATCTCACATTGCATCATGAGATTTAATGTAAATATATCAACTGGAAAATGATGTGCAGAAACGTAAGAAAGTGTTAAACACCTGACTATTCACCTCCTGATTTAATAGCAGGACCAGAAAGTGACTGGTCATTGGTTCAGCTGTGGGTTTTGTTTTATTTTTTGAGTAGGTCGTTTTTATGTTGTTACTGTTTTTGATTTTATGAGTGTTTTTTTTATGTGAACCACTTAGATCAATCATTTATTTGTATTATGTAGTGGTATATAAGAATTTTAATTAATATAAACAACAAGCGGTCTTTTTACTAAGGTGCACTGATGGATTTAGCTGACGCTAATGAATTACTGTGCATTAAATGCTATGAAGTCCATAGGTATTCAATGGGCTATAGGGAATTTAGCGTGTACTGATTGTTAGTGCATGCTACATCCATTAGTACACATTAGTAAAAGGGCCCCTAAGAAAATACAATGAGAAAATGATCCAACTAGTTCAATCTAGTCTAAGATTTTGTTACTAGCAATACATACTGAATATTGCCCAGTATATGTGTTTTCAGTGCAGTAACTTATAGTTATGTCACAGATGTCAGTTTCCCGTACATATGGAATATTTACACTTCCTTCCTTTTTCTTTCTTCTACAGCTGGTGTTGATTTAGCATGTACAATTTTTATGCAGGAGTGCTAATCATGGAAAAGACTGTGAGGATTTAGTCATTTCTGCAGAAGAAATTCTGGGCGTAATTAAAAAGTAAAAGTTGATGTAATGGATAATTGTCCTCATCCCTGTCATTACCGCGCCCCGTTCTGGATAATCTGGGAGAATGGTAAATGTGACTTGCAGAAGCAGAACGTGATTTCATGAACTTCGATAGAAGTAGCAAAGCAACAGCATGCAAAAATCTCACGCTGGCCGAAGACATTTTGAGGGAAATTTTCAAGGGTTTAGTCAGATTGTTTGAGGATGCAGGAGGAGATGTGTTGCATGCTTGCATGAACTCTTGCTATTGTAGATTTTCAAACATGCAAGGAGCCCATATACGTCTGTCTGTTTGCTAGCTAGCAGGACACAAATTCAAAAGGGGCATTTTGAAAAGCCCACAGAGGCTTCACATTTGCAATGTCATAAGCATGCATGTATCATAGCAAGATGCACATGGGCATTGGTGACAGCTGTTTAACTGGATAAGTTCAAGCTCACTATTCTATCCTTGGACTTTGGCGACTTTTGCCAAAGCTTAACACACGCTAATGGACATTAGCGTGTGCTAAGCGCCAAGTGGCCCATAAGTATAAAATAGGACACCCAGCATTTATCATGTGTTAAGCTTTAGTAAAAGAGCCCCATGGAGGGGCATAATCGAATGGCGCCGGCCAAATCGATGGCCGGCCATTTTCGGGGCTGGCTCCGCAAAGGAGCGGAGCCAATCATATTTTTGAAATACGGTTGGGGGCGTCTAAATCAACATTTAGGTCAAATATTGCGATCGCCGGGTGTAGAGCAGATGGCTGGCTTCGTTTTTCAGCCATAATGGAAACCAGACCCGGCCATCTCAAACCCGGCGAAATGCAAGGCATTTGGCCGTGGGAGGATCCAGCATTTGTAGTGCACTGGCCCCCCTGACATGCCAGAATGCCAACCGGGCACCCTAGGGAGCACTTCTAAACATTAAAAAAAAAATAGGTCCCAGGTGCATAGCTCCCTTACCTTGAGTGCTGAGCCCCCCAAATCTCCCCCAAAACCCACTCCCCACAACTATTCACCATTACCATAGCCCTAAGGGGTGAAGGGGGCACCTATATGTGGGTACAGTGGGTTTTGGGGGGGGTTGGAAGCCTCAACATATATCACCACAAGTGGAACAGGTAGGGGGGGATGGGCCTGAGTCCACCTGCCTGAAGTGCACTGCACCCACTAAAAACTGCTCCAGGGACCTGCATACTGCTGTCATGGAGCTGGGTATGACATTTCAGGCTGGCAAAAAGCCTTTTTTTTTGTTATTTCTTTTGGGTGGGAGGGGGTTGGTGACCACTGGGGGACTAAGGGGAGGTAATCTCCGCTTCCCTCTGGTGGTCATCTGGTCAATTGGGGCACTTTTTGGTGACTTGGTCCTAAAAATAAATGGACCAAGTCCAGCCGGCGAAATGCTCGTCTGAGCCGGCCATCCTTTTTCCATTTTAAGGTGAAGCCGGCCATCTTGTAACCACGCCCCCACCCCACCCCCGTCCCGCCTTCACTACCCTACCAACACGCCCCCTTGAAGGTTGGCAGGCGCCACGATGAAAAAGCAGTTGGGCTCGGCCGAAATTGGCTTTCGATTATACCGATTTGGCCGGGATCAAGAGTTCGCCGGCCATCTCCCGATTTGTGTCGGAAGATGGCCGGCGATCTCTTTCGAAAATGAGCTGGCTAGTGACTTATAATTAAAGGGCTTATCCTATTTGTTTGTCTATTGGAAAATAACTAGTATATATATCTGCAGTGGTTGGTACTTTGTATACTCCCAAAATGAAGCATTCTCACAACACGGGCATTCGGCACTCACTCAGTCATACCCCTTCCATATCCAGCACCACTCCAGAAGCCAATTTCTTTAACAAATGTGGATTTATTTAGGCCGCAGCCAGGTCCGCAACAATTTATTTAGCATAAACCTTCACATAAACAATCATTGATAAACATCATTGATAAACATCTCACTCCGAGTACACAGCCCTTCTTTCTTATATTACCACAGGCTATGCCGTCCAAGCACCCTGTTCCTCCTCAGTGCTGTCTGCTATAGCACACGCTGTCAATTCAAATGCATCCCGTACAAGGATACATTTACCAGTTTAACCAAAGCTATTGGCCCCCTGGCCATCCAAGCCAGGAGACTAGCCGTGTCCATCTTGTTCTGTAAGCCTGCCGGCATGCAGGCATACCATTTCGCTCAGTATTGTAACTTTCAACAGCTCATTAACATATATACAGTAACTCACTTTGCCATATTATCCGCTGAGGTGCTGTGTACTCGTCGCTAATGTTACCTAACTTCCATAGCTTACGCCACTGCCCATGGCAACGACTCCTCCTTTGCCGCTCTCATTTCTAGTGTTTCAGTGGTAAGAATGAGATAAGGATGTGGCAGTAGCAGGGGAGGAGATATCCTCTAGAAATGGTAAGTTGTTATGGTTTGTGTGAAGAGCAAGTGATCTTTATTTTAAAAAGAGACTACAAGCTTATAGAGTTATCTGGTAATAGTTGTATGAACGAATGTCTGTCATACTGGGACAAATAAATATGTCCATCAGTACCAGTATCCTGTTTCCAACAGTGGCTGATTCAGGTCACAATTTCCCAAAACAGTAAAACAGATTTTATGCTGCTTATCCCAGGCAACCTGTCGGGGTTTGTGAGCATGCCGGTGCCTACAAGATAAGTGACATACAGCCTTACCATTAATATTGTGGTGTTATGCTATGAATAAGTAGTTATATACATTCAAGCACTGGATGGTTGGTAGTGTAGTCTGTGATTAAAACATTTTCACGGATTGAGGTTCACCATGAGGGTGAAGTGACATCAGCCGTGGTGATTATATGAGGCTTCTCCCATACCATATAACTGAACTTGTAATTTTCCTCTACTAGTTAGTTTTTTGAGTATCCCAGAAATAAGCAGTACATTTTCTCAAGTCCATCTTAACAATGGTTTATGGACTTTTCTTTTAGGAACTTAAAAAAAAACTTGCTACGCTAACTACTTTTACCATATTCTTTGGTAATGAATTCCAGAGTTTCATTACACAATGAGTGAAGAAATATTTTCTCCAATTTGTTTTAAATGTATTAATTAGTAGCTTCATTGAGTGTCCCCTGGTTCTTATATATTTGCAAAGAATAAACAAGTGATTCATGCCTACCAGTTCCACTCCACTTATGATGTTATAGACCTACTACTAATAATCATTTCTATAGTTCAACTAGATGCATGCAGTGCTGTACATGTTATATGCAGCTACTTTCTCTGTTCCTAGAGGGCTCACAATTTAAGTTTTTGTACCTGGGTCAATGAAGAGTTAAGTGGCTTGTCCAAGATCACAAGGACCTGCACTGGGACTTGAACCCAGTTTACCAGGCTCAAAGCCCACTGCACTGACCATTAGGTTACTCATCTACTTTATCATATCCCCCCTCATCTTTCTCTTCTACAAGCTGAAAAGCCCTAGCCTCTTTAGGCTTTCCTAATAGGGAAGCTGTCCCATTCACTTGATCATTTTTGTTACCCATCTCTGTATGTTTATATTGCGTGGATTACTTTTTGGGTTTTTTTCCTTATTGATTCTGTAATTCCACACCCAGTTAGTTGATTCTAAATAAAACTAAGCCTAACTATTAACCCCAAATAACAGATCTGTACTCCAGCTTTTAATCTGATCTGTAACAACAACTTTATCAACCAGAAAAATCTTCAGCTGCAAAGGATCCAAGAAAACATAATGATTGTTCTCAGAGTCTATCAGGCCCTGTTTACTAAGGTGTGCTAGTGTTTTTAATGTATGCTAAAATTAGTGCGTGCTAAATGCTAGAGACACCCATATATTCCTATGGGTGTCTCTAGCGTTAGCACGTGCAAATTTTAAAACACGCTAAAAATGCTAATGTGCCTATAGCGTGGCTTAATAAACAGGGCCCTTAGTTTTTAAAATAGCCATGTGCTAATGGTAGAAGAAGGAGGGGGTCCAATACTTCCACAAACAAACCAGAAGAATCAAAAAAACAAAGGTAGAAGAACGCCAACAAGTCCAAAAAATGACCACTTCTGAAACCATGGTAGTAAGAGCACCAAATGAAAGTTTATTGGGACCCTACACGGTCCGTGTTTCGGCTAGACAGCCTTCATCAGGGGTCAACAGCTTGACATATATTGGCTTCTCTATCTCTCAAGTTGAAGATAAATATAACGACACAGTGCTATCCACAGTACGCAATGGAAAAGTGAACTTGTGAATCAAAAAACAAGTTCACTTTTCCATTGCGTACTGTGGATAGCACTGTGTCGTTATATTTATCTTCAACTTGAGAGATAGAGAAGCCAATATATGTCAAGCTGTTGACCCCTGATGAAGGCTATCTAGCCGAAACACGGACCGTGTAGGGTCCCAATAAACTTTCATTTGGTGCTCTTACTACCGTGGTTTCAGAAGTGGTCATTTTTTGTACTTGTTGGCGTTCTTCCACCTTTGTTTTTTTGATTCTAATGGTAACAGAGCGTGGCCATTATTGAAAATAATAGAAAAAAAGCCTTTTTGATGGCTGAGGTAAAAATGCCTTATCTTGCGGGAAAGATCCACATAAAGCTGCACTAAGGCCATTTCTTACCGTAGCTTAGTTAAACGACCCTTTAGTTGGTAAATAGGCTCCACTGACAATGTGCATTGACAATTTAACTGGGATTACTCCATCTATTCCTTAGTTTTTAAACCTGATTGGGCAGGAAACTACCAAATGCGACCCACCTTGAGCTAAGATTTGGAAGTTGTGTAATTAAATCTAAAATCCAAATAAATAAAATTAAAGCCCTAGGAAAAAAAGGTAAATATAAAGCTTGTACATTTTCTTTTTAATATTTGAACTTATATTAATTTGTAAAATGATTAAAATAGCATAATTTTGTTTATAAAACTTTTTTCTATTTGATGATCTGTATGCTTTTATTCTATACTCATACATCAGATATATCTATGTAACTACAACAGTATTGTGTATTTTTTATGAATGGTATCTATTATTTTCCAAACCACTGAAACAGAAATAGCCCATTATTATACTCCAAAGAAGCTCTAGTATTTCAAATATAACTGCAGTAGGGTTATTTCAATGAAAATATCCTGCTAGCCTCCAGCATTTACTGTTCTCGGTGACATCACCATTTTGCTTTATTTTAACTGTAACTGCTCTATCTGAATGTGATGTGTCTGGAAACATTTAGGAGTTTCTTTCTTAAGGCTTTTTTTAAAAAATCTGATTCTTTAAAGTATGAATGGTGAACATAGTGGTTACATTTGTCATAAACAAATCTGGTATCAACAAAGTTTTCTTTGGTCAAAAGTTCATAAGACCACAAACTCTTTTATTACCAAACATTAGGCCTTGCTTATTTAGGCTTTTTTTCCAATCCTGTGTCTTTTTTTTTGGGGGGGGGATCTTAGGGGCCCTTTTACTGAAGTGCGTTAAGCAGTTATGTCCAGAGTTAGTAAATGGTGCCTAAAATTAGATGCCTTTATGATCCGTGCTAAGATAGAAGCTTCTCATGCTTGACTTTGAGAGTGCCACAAGAATATCCCAGGAACTAAATCACATTACTTGTCACCAATCTCAAAAACATATTTCTCAGAACAACTTTCCTGATGCTAAGAGATTGCACAGAACATTTTGAACCTCTATCCTGCAGAAGTGATCGAAACCTGGCTATGTTGGCAGAGGTTCCAGTTTTTTAAGCTAAGTGCAAGATTATATATAATATGTTAAAAGAAGTTAAAAATTTGGATCAAGGACGATTACACAGTACTGCATAAGAAATCCGTTGGGATGCAGTATTTGTGTAGTGACATCTGAAGATCATTTTAAAGAGCTATAAAGTTTGAAAAATAACATAAATATAATGATATAGAAAGTTGTTCTGAGAAATATGTTTTTTTGAGAACAGTGACAAAATGCAATTTAGTTGCTGGGATATTCTTATGGTATTGATTTTTAATCCTTGAACATTGAGGTTTGGTCCTATTTATTGGACTTAACTTTGAGAGTAAGCATTTACACCTCCACAAAGCTGATAGAAATGCTGCTGCCTACCCGATTACAGTTAGGTGCACAAATCCAGATACTCTATAATATAGTGTAGCCAAGCGCTATTCTGTAAAGGTGTGTACAAGTGGCAATTCTGAAAATGCTGCCGAAATTTAGGGACTAGGATATTGCTCGCCAAGTGTGAATTCTATATAAGCAATAATGTATGTAATTGCCATCATAGAATACTGGTTAAGGGGCTCATTTTTGAAACAGGAAAAACATCCAAAAAAGGCAGAAAGTTGCAGATCGCTATTTTCAAAACTCATTTAAAGATGTTTTTCTATGCAGTTAGTCTAAATCTCATGGGGACCTTTTGGAGGTATGATTTAGGTGGGACTAGGGTGGGCTCATAATTTGGACATTTTTCTGTGATAACAGAACATTGTAAAAATGTCCAGGGCAAAAAAGAGGACAAGAACAGCTAAGTGCCAAAAAGGTGCCCACACTACCCAGAAGACCACTGGAGAGATACAGCATTACCCTCCTTAATTCTCATAAGTACATATGTATCACCTTACTGGGACAAACTGAAGGTCTATCAAGCCCAGCATCCTGTTTCTAACAGTGGCCAATCCAGGTCACAAGTATCTGGTAAGATCCCAAAATAGTACAATACATTTTGTGCTGCTTATCATAGAAATAAGCAGTGGATCTTCCCCAAGTCATTTTAATAATGGCTTATGGATTTTTCTTTTAGGATGCTATCCAAACCTTTTTTAAACCCCGCTAAGCTAACTGCTTTTACTACATTCTCTGGCAATGAATTCCAGAGTTTAATTACACATTGAGTGAAGAAATATTTTCTCTGATTCATTTTAATTTACTACTTTGTAGCTTCATTGCGTGCCCCCTAGTTCTAGTATTTTTGGAAAGAGTAAATAAGCGATTCAAGTGTACCCATTCCATTCCATTCATTATTTTATAGACCTCTATCATATCTCCCCTCAGCCGTCTCTTCTCCAAGCTGAAGAGCCCTAGCCACTTTAGCCTTTCCTCATAGGGAAGTCGTCCCATCCCCTTTATCATTTTCATCGCCCTTCTCTGTACCTTTTCTAATTCCACTATATGTTTTTTGAGATGTGGAGACCAGAATTACATACAATATTTGAGGTGCGGTCGCACCATGGAGCACTACAAAGGCATTATAATGTCCTCATTTTGTTTTCCATTCCTTTTGATAATACCTAACATTCTATTTGCTTTCTTAGCCACCGCTGCCGCACATAGAGCAGAGGGTTTCAACATATCATTAATGTTGACCCCTAGATCCCTTTCCTGGTCAGTGACTCCTAATGTGGAACCTTGCATTACATAGCTATAATTCGGGTTCCTCTTTCCCACATACATTACTTTGCACTTGCTCACATTAAATGTTATCTGCCAATTGGAAAACCAGTCTTCCAGTCTTGTAAGTTCCTCTTGTAATTTTTCACAATCCTCTTGCAATTTAACAACTTTGAATAGCTTTGAGGGGAATAATCAGACAGCGACGGTGAAATAGATTGCCAGCAATCTATTTTGGTGGCGCCGCAAACAGATGGCCGAACCGTATTATTGAAAAAGATGGCCGGCCATCTTTTTTTTCGATAATACGGTTTGGCCCGGCCAAATGCCAGAGTTCGCCGGGTTTGAGATGGCCGGTTTTGTTTTTCAGCGATAATCTACGGGGGCCCAGGCCCCCCAGGCCCCATGTAGCTACGCCACTGGTTTGTAGTATCCTGTGATTGACTCCTGGTGAGCTTTCCCTATTGGCTGTTAGCTCTCAGCTAGGGCCAGTCCTCCCTCTCTGCCCTGGGGGCTGTGTGAGAGAGTCCTAGTCTTCCTAGCATGCCTTTGTGATCAGCAGCTGTTCTAGGGGCTGATCCCTCCTTAGTCTACTGTAATTCAATCAAAATTCTTCACTATTTCCTAGGCATTTTCCCAAGTCTTTTCCCCAAGTTTATCCACACATTCCCTTTGAGTATTACAGCTTTACCTCTCAGCACTTAAATTCCTGCTAAACTTTTGTATTGAAAGCATTTATTTGGAACCCCTCCTTCGGACAACTTTACAATCCCTGGTGGTCTAGTGGTATAGTCAGGGCAGGAGTGATCTATAGTTGCTCTTGCCCATGTCAACTCTACTCTCAAAATGGCTGCCATGATCTCTTGCAGCAGTTTCATAAGATTGCCACTAGATGTCATGGCAGCCATTTTGAGAGCAGAGCCAGCATGGGCAGGAGCATCTGGGGATTACTCCTGCCCTGACTACAACCCTAGACCACCAGGGATTGTGAGATAGACCTGAGGGGGGGCAGTTACAGGTGGGTTAGGGGTGGGAGACAACTCCTGTTCGGAGGGGAGAAGGAAAAAGGGAGACAAATAGGGCAAAGCAAAAATTTTCGGCTTTGGCTAAAACCAAAACCAATACCAAAATTCAGTCGGTCTCTACACCAAACCTCCAGCAGAGACATGTCTGAGTCTGCTAAGAAGGAAAGGGAAATAAACCTTTATGTCATGCTTTTACAATGCATTTTCCAGGTTTTTTTTTTTTATTTTATTTCATTTTTTTTATATTCATTTAATAGCAGGGCATATTCATATGGCAGTTTGCCAGAAGAAAAAAATCACTGAACACTTTTAGCTTGCAGACTGGAGATTTGTTCATACGTCAGAGATTTTATTATTTCATTGCTGCTTGAATACCTTATAACCAGATGGAAATCTGAAATCAATAGGAAGCTTGCAGCTTTTAGTGATTAGAGAAAAAACACACTACACAGTGTTTGACATAGAAGAATAATTTTAGCAAGTTTGTATGTTCTGAGCTCCTACCCAGGTTCCAAAATATTTTTCTTATCAGAATGTCTTAACCAAAAGATTAAAGCATGACCTGCAGAAAGCGCTGCATTAAACTAGGATTTCAACTGAGAAGCAATTAGATCCATACAGATAATTTGCTTCACTCAAATAATCATACAACATAGAAAAAACTTATGGAGAAAAACTCAGAAAGGCATTCTATCTTAGCTCCTAACAAGCCAGCAATGGCTCATTCACTCCAATCATTGCGCACTTAAAAACTCCAAAATGAAAATCAGGCTGTAATAACAATTAATAGTGAAAAACAAGTAACATCTATCTGAAAGAAAGGTGTCTGACGTACAATGATCATATAACACAAACAGTGTCTTCTACGTGGTCCATGGTTTGCCCAACCGGAGAGGAAGTCGCCAAGCTGTGAAAGTACACCTGTGCTACAAATATATTTTCCTACTTAAAAATATTTGAATCACATACATATAAAAACATTTTAACAATATAACATCAATTTAAGAATGCTTAAAAGTATATATTTCAAAGAATACTTACTAGCCTCAGTTCACCTCTGGAGCACTAACCACTCAAACAGAAGAAGCTTAATATTGTCTTTTGTACCAATCTTTTTTCAGCAGACACATCACATGATATCTTTTGAGCCAGTCATCACACAGCATATAGATACTATTGATATGAAAGATAAATCAGGCTGTAAAAGTAATTAAATTTGATAATACTGAAATGTTAGAACTAGGTAATAATATGTATAATGTTCCACTTATAAATCCAGCTCCGCTCCTTTCTAAGCAAAAGATGAGACGTGGAGGGGCATAATTGAAAGGGACGCCCAAGTTTTGTTGAGGATGTCCTCACAAAACGTCCCCGTGGAGGGGCGGGGAAACCTGTATTATCGAAATAAGATGGACGTCCATCTTTCATTTTGATAATATGGTCGGGGACGCCCAAATCTTGAAATTTAGGTCATCCTTAGAGATGGTCATCCCTAGACTTGGTCGTTTCTGATTTTGACGATAATGGAAACCAAGGATGCCCATCTCAGAAATGACCAAATACAAGCCATTTGGTCATGGGAGGAGCCAGCATTTGTAGTGCACTGGTCCCCCTGACATGCCAGGACAGCAACCGGGCACCCTATGGTGCACTGCAGTGGACTTCATAAAATGCTCCCAGGAACATAGCTTCCTTACCTTGTCCGCTGAGCCCCCCAACCCCCCTAAAACCCACTACCCCAACTGTACACCACTACCATAGCCTTTATGGGTGAAGAGGGGCACCTAGATGTGGGTACAGTGGGTTTCTGGTGGGTTTTGGAGGGCTCGCTGTTTCCTCCACAAATGTAACAAGTAGGGAGGGGGATGGGCCTGGGTCTGCCTGCCTGAAGTGCACTGCACCCACTAAAACTGCTCCAGCGACCTGCATACTGCTGTGATGGACCTGAGTATGACATCTGAGGCTGGCAAAAAATATTCTGAAAGATGTTTTTTGAGGGTGGGAGGGGTTAGTGACCACTGGGGGAGTAAGGGGAGGTCATCCACACTTCTCTCCAGTGGTCATCTGGTCATTTTGGCCACCTTTTTGTGCCTTGGTTGTAAGAAAAACAGGACCAGGTAAAGTCATCCAAGTGCTCATCAGGGATGCCCTTTTTTCCATTATGGGTCGAGGACGTCCATGTGTTAGGCACGCCCCAAGTCCCGCCTTCGCTATACCTCCGATACGCCCCCTTGAACTTTGGCTGTCCCTGAGATGGAAAGCAGTTGGGGATGTCCAAATTTGGGTTTCGATTATACCGTTTTGGACGACCCTGTGAGAAGGACGCCCATCTTCCAATTTGTGTCAAAAGATGGGCATCCTTCTCTTTCGAAAATGAGCCTGATATTCACCCCTCCACTATAGGGGATAACGATCCTATCAACCACAACAAACTGAAGACCAGATAATGTAAGATGTAAAGTGTTCCAATGTGTGACAAGAGGAGACTTTCCCTTTCCATTTTGAATATTACTGAGATGATTCACAATTCTAAGCTTTACCTTTCTTTTTGCTTGTCAATATATAGCAGTCAGCAACCATAAATCATATACACTATCTAAGAAGATTCATAATCCAAATACCCTTGGAATTTATATTGGATTCCCCTCTTGAATGAATTACACAATCTGTTTCCAATGTATGAGCACAGTAAACACAATTTCTTATTCCCATGCTCTTTTGATGCAAATCTTAATTCTGGCAAATATGGCATGTGGAGGCATATTTTCAATGCACTTAGACTTCCAAAGTTACTCAACAAATCCTTCAGATTGCATCCATGTTGACATGCTATCCTAGGTAAATTTTCAAAGGCTAGATAATCTGCAGCACATGCCACTATTTTTAAATGATCAAACTTAAATATGTCCAAAAAACTTTAAGAGCTGGGCTAATAAATACTCAATTCAATATCCCAGAGCTACAATTATCACTTTTGCCTACTTAATCGTGCCTAAATAAACATCAATTTTCTTCAAAAATCTCAATAGGTGACTCTTTTTACCCTTTATTCTCAATTTGTATAATTGTTCTTCTTGTACTGTAGCTTGCACTACAGACTTATGTAAGCCACTTTGAGCCTGCAATCAGTGGGAAAAGGCGGGATATAAATGTAATAATAAATAAATAATAAGGAACTTAGCCTTATGACTCATCAAATGTCATTGGTTTCACTAAAATAATTCAATATACATTTTTCTTGCTAGTTTTGCAAAAAATGTTTTTTTTAGAATATTAAAATATTTATAGCTTGACTTAGCTTTGAAAAAGCTCAAGTAGTTTAACTTGATTTAGGACCAGGAACCCTTGCTGACATGGGCCATGTTTCACTCCACAAAAGTTGCTGCTTCAGGGCATGGTCCTTCCAAACATATGACACTATTTGTCAGCATTTCTTCTTTCGATTCAAAAAAAGAATTGAGGAGAAGAAAATGAATGTTTATTTAGGCAGCACTGAACTGACGAAAGTGATAATTGTAGTGCTGGGATATTGAATTGACTATTTCTTAATGATGTCCTGAACATCATGTGCACGGTATGAGTATGGCAATGCACATACTGGTGCATCAATGTCATTAACCTGAGATTGATGTAACAAAATATCTCATTGTGCAAATAGGGCCAGATTCTATATAAGGTGCCTAAATAATCTGCACAGTAAACATTTCTGCCTAAGTGTATTCTATAAGCAGCACCTAGATTTAGGCACAGTATATAGAATACGCTTAGTTGATATCCCAGTGCCTAAAACTACGCACCTCCATTTATACCAACGAAAACCTAGCATAAATCCCTGCACATAGATTTACATGCACTGGGCCATATTCTATAACTATGCATGTAAATTTGGGAATGCCCACGAAATGGCCATCCCCCTACCCATAGTGATGTCCCTTTTGAACTGTGCACATTATAATTCAGGCGCAGTTCATTACAGAATACACTTAGTGAGTTGTGTGTGCAAATTCTAATTATTGCCAATTAATGCTCATTATTGCTTGTTAAGTGCTGTTATTAATGCTCATTAGCTTGTTAAGCCAATTAAGTTATTATAGACTATGTCTGGATTTTGGTGCGGATCTGTAAGCGTGCTATATAGAATCCAGCAGATAGTGTCTATTTGTAGGCTGTTTTAATGACAGATAAAGGATATCCTTTTTCCTGGAATCTATTCCTTCTTAATACTGCTTGAATTTTAAACTCCTGTACAGCATACACAGTTGGAGTAATCATAAGAATAGACCACAAGGAATGTTGCAATGCAAACTTCTTTGGTAGAAACCTATATATTGTAATATGTATTTTGATCTGTTGATTTCCTATGAACAGACATTAAAAAAAATCTTTGTATAGTAAGAAAAATCCATATCTCCAGGAATACTATTGATGCAGTATCAACACAAGTTGTGAGCTGTATGTTGCTATCACAACATAAGAACACAAGTGGGATAAACACAAAGGAATCCTGTTTAGAAGGAATGGTTCCATGGAATCTTAGCGGAGGTTGGGTGGTGACATCGGTAAATGGGAAACAAAACGGGAGCTGGGCAGACTTCTAAGATCTACGCCGTGATCATGACTGAATAGATAGGGATGGGATGGAGTGTAAATTTTAAGGGGCTTCGACGTTAGTTTCAGAACTTAGTACAAGAACAGTGCTGGACAGACTTCTACAGTCTGTGCCCTGAGAAAGGCAAGGACAAATCAAACTTGGGTATACATATAAAGTATCACATACCATGTAAAATGAGTTTATCTTGTTGGGCAGACTGGATGGACCGTACAGGTCTTTATCTGCTGTCATTTGCTATGTTACTACGTAAGTCATTCAGGCACTCAGAGAATTTCTCCAACATATTTTGTTCAGATCTGAAAAAAATCATCCATATACCTGTTTTTAAGCAACAAAACAAAACTTATTGTATCTGGAAGGATTTAGCTGATGTTCCTCATAGTCTTCCCATGGCTGTACTTTTTTTTGTAGGTAAAATATTTTTTGCAGTGTTAATTCCAGGAACTCCACAAAACATTAGGTGGAAAATTTAAGCAGACAATATTGTTAATATCAGTATTTAATAAAATTCAATAGTTGTCATATCCTAAGATATCATACTTTCTGGCAGTGAGTTCATTCATGTAAATCAGCATGCATGTATAAGTAGTATGTTAGTGTCACTCCCGTTTTGAAGAAGGAGTGCTTTTGACATGGTTTGAGTAGACCTTCAACGTACATGTAGAGTCCATATTTTAGAAAAGCAGCACACTTATAGCCTGGAAAATGCCTGCATTAGCTTTTACGTCTACTTTGAGACACATATACTGTAATTGCAAACTAGTCTCTCCATTGTGACTGGGCTTTGGAGCAGAGCTGGGGGGAGGGGAAATTGTACGTACTTTTCTGGCATGGAAAAATACCTTGAATTCGAAAATATGACATTTTTGGAGGACAAATCATTAATTGGCTCCCTTTAGACTTATTGAAAAATCTTAAGCATGTATCTTGCTGTTAAGAATTCTCTACACATATAGAATAGCAAGTTAAATCAATTTTTCTGATTTTACTTCAAATTTTTAATTCAATTTTTTAAAAGAAGAAAAAGACCTCAGATGCTTCTTGCTGTCACTGTCTTACCAACAATAATGCTGTACGAACGTTCTCACCGATCAGAAAAACCTCCTCTCGTTTTTCAATTTTTTTATATTAGTTAATCCTTTTCTATTCATACATTTAATTTCTTTACTTTATTATAAATTTAAATCTTTATCCCCAATTGGAACCTTGAGACTTGAAGGACACTTATCTGCTTTAGAGCAAATTCTTCTCTTATTTTCTTGGTTTGCTCAACAGAGTGCCTCCGTTTCACTATGTGTTTCTTCGGGAGACAGACCACCAACATTACATTCTTAGTGTCCTGATAAGAGAGGCTCTTTTATTATGCCGCGTAAGCATCTACGTGCACCCAATATGCACCAAAATGGAGTTACCGCCCAACAACACGTGGCTCTTTTGGTAATTTCATTTTTGGCGCTCATCCGATATGCGCGTCTGAAAACTAATTTTTATTTTTGGGTGCATGTAAAGGACGGGCGCCAAGTGGCATTTGGCGCATGTAGGTCATTACTGCCTGGTTACCATGTGAGTCTTTACCACTAGGTCAATGGCTGGCGGTAAGGTCTTAGACCCAAAATGGACGTGCGGCAATTTTCATTTTGCCGCACGTCCATTTTCAGCAAAAAATTAAAAAACGCTTTTTTTACAGGTGCACTGGCACACACCCAAAACCCGCTCCTACACTACCGCAAACCATTTTTCATTGCACCTTTCTAAAAGAACCCCACTATGCCTACAAGTCCGACCGCATTGTATTGACCTTTAGACTTACAAATTTGCAAAGCTGCTTCTTACAGATGTAAGTAGCATTACTTACATGTGTAAAGTCCCAAGTGATGTTGCTCTATTATTGCACAAGTTATTTTACAAAATAGCATCCTCTAATGCAGTGGTTCTCAACCCAGTCTTTGAGGCACACCTAGTTCCATCAGGTTTTCAGGATACCACAATGAATATGCATGAGATAGATTTGAATGCACAGCCTCCTTGATATGTAAATCTGTCTCATGCATATTCATTGTCTAACCACACATAAATCAAGGTTCATACTTTGGGCGTCCTTTGGGGCAGCCTCACCGGCAGACTGCAGGTTGTTGAGTACCCAACCATCTTGAAGAGCTGACAAGTAAATGAACGCAAGACCCTTGAAGACGCTTTTTGATAGCAAAACATGATCATGTCGGGTCCTTTTGTGGTTATTCAATTGTTTGGTGTATAATATCCCCTTCGGGGAACTCTTCGATTAGAAAATTAACAGTTGACATCATCTGGAATGTGGAGTCTTTGCCTCGATGGGTCGTCGAAGGTTTAGTGAACAGAGACATTTTATCAATATATATGAGTGCTTTTTGAGAATCTTCAAGTTCAATTTTGAATGAAACTCTAATTTTGATGGAAAATATGACATTGAAATCTACAAATACAGATTCATTGGACAAAATGTTTTTTTTTTTTGAATATTGAATGATTCCATTTTTTGTGATGGGAGAAATATAAAATGTCATAGAGTTTTGGCTGTTGAAAAAGAAACAATTATTGATATCCACTGAGATAATAGTCCTGTTATGTTAATATGTGGTTTAAAGGTATGGATGAGTAGTTAGGATGTGAGAGTATGTTTGGGATGAGTTGAGAGAGATTTTATAACAATGTGATATATTAGAAGTAAAGTATAGTTATTATTTAACTGTGAAAATAAAGAATATTTGTTTGCAATATATATACAGTTGTTGATATTTTGAGATGCATATTCATTGGGGATATCCCGAAACCTGATGGTTCTAGGTGTGCCTCAAGGACTGGGTTGAGAAGTACTGCCACCAAATATGCATATTTTTTTGTACTTTTATATATACTTTATCAAAGTCTCTGTGTTCAGTGAGCCTTTTATTAAGTACTATCACAGTTTTACACACACAGATCTAAACGTTTCTCTTCTGACACAGAAGGTCCTATACAAAATTGAGCTACATTTCTGTTCTTATCATTTTTCTTCCACTGAGCACAAAAGGCAAACCTTTTTGACCTTTGCTGCCTGTTACAAAGTCAGTGCTTAGCTATTATTTCAGTAGCTTGAGGTAGAATAAATGTTCAACTTAGCTTCCTAGAGCTACATTTGAAATGCAATTAATTGACTGCTGTTAGTTGTCAATTAACATTTATTATCAATTAGTTCATCAAATTGATTAGCTGACAGGACCTTAAATCCTAAATGCACTCCTTTCCATTATAAATATGTCTATAAAAGGAAAAGCTACTCACTAATTGATGTCAAACTGAAAATGCTTATGTTGGTCAAGAGGTGACATACATTTTTTTTTAATGTACATGAAATGAATCTGGCAGCAAAAGCCTCTCACATTTTTCACTGCTTTATTCCTTTGAATATCATTAGATTCTATATATACCAGTAGGAGTTGTATATTCATGCATGAAGACTATTTATCAACATCTCAACAGTTGGTAGCATTTTATTATACTACAAAACATGTAGCCTGACTTTACTTTTTTTTTTTGTTACATTTGTACCCTGCGCTTTCCCAGTCATGGCAGGCTCAATGCGGCTTACATGGGGCAATGGAGGGTTAAGTGACTTGCCCAGAGTCACAAAGAGCTGCCTGTGCCTGAAGTGGGAATCAAACTCAGTTCCTCAGTTCCCCAGGACCAAAGTCCACCACCGGCCCTTGCAGATCACCAATGCGGCCGCACAGGCTTCTGCTTCTGTGAGTCTGACGTCCTGCACGTACGTGCAGGACGTCAGACTCACAGAAACAGAAGCCTGCGCAGCCTTCTACATGGAATGTTGCTAGTGGAATAGCAACATTCCATGTAGAATCTCCAATAGTAGCAACATTCCATGTAGAATCTCCAATAGTATCTATTTTATTTTTGTTTCATTTGTACCCCGCGCTTTCCCACTCATGGCAGGCTCAATGCGGCTTACATGGGGCAATGGAGGGTTAAGTGGCTTGCCCAGAGTCACAAGGAGCTGCCTGTGCCTGAAGTGGGAATCAAACTCAGTTCCTCAGTTCCCCAGGACCAAAGTCCACCACCCTAACCACTAGGCCACTCCTCCACTTTGTGTTATGCTCGCTGTATAGTCCCCATTGCAACATACCAAATAAAGCCTACACACAGCTAAATGAAGTTCTGTTTATTGACCTTATCTGGGGTTTTTTTTTTCTTTTTTGAATCTGAAAGTTCAGCCCAGGGGTATAATGAGGTACCTTAATCATCTACTATAATAAAACGCTCCCTCAACGTTCTGAGAACACTGACGTCACTGCAGGAAATCACACACCAGTTCGTAACTTCATGGTGGTGAAGCCATCCAACTCACCATGTCTGTGCCCCGCCCTCGCATCAAACGTGGTGACGTCGAGGGCGGAGCACAACTTCCCAACAGTACGACGCGACGGCCAAACAATCACCGCCCCTCAACCTTAACCCCCCCCAAAGTTCCCAACAGCACCACCCAACACCCCCCCTAACATGTTGCCACCGCTCATCACATCCATCCCCCCCACCAGGTCAAAACACCCACTGCTCCACCCTCCCCCCCCAAAGGCGCAACACCCACTGCTCCACCCTCCACCCCCACAACAAGTTGCCGCTGCTCACACCCACCCTCTGTCCTACATCAGCAGAGCGCCGCTTCCCCCCCCCCCTCCGTCACATAGAAAACATAATTTTAAAAAGTTAAGCTGGCAAAACATTTTTACGCACCAATTCTGTTTCTCTATTACATGGAGGGGGCGGGGAAGTGGTACTCAGCTGATGTATGACACACGGGGGGGAGAGGGGGAAACGTCGGCAACCTGTTTGGGGGGGACGGTGGTGCACTGGCTGCTGCCACCTTGGGAGGGGCCCACAGTGCATCACTGGCTGCTATCACCTCGGGGGTGGGGGGCACACACCCAGGAAAACCTTGCTAGCGCCCCTTTCATTTTTCTCAGAAAGGGGCCTTTTTAACTAGTATGCTAATAAGGATTTTAAGTCTGTACCATAGCCTTCAGGAGTACAGGATTAGCCTAATAGTTCGAAGCAGTGGGTTGAGAACCAAAGAAGTCCGGAGCCCTTTTTACTAAGGCGAGTAGGCGCTTAAGCGCATCAATTTGGAACTACCACCCGGCTACTGCATGCTCCAGGTGGTAATTCCATTTTTTATGCGCGTCCAATATGCGTGTCTGAAAATATTTTTTATTTTCTACCGTGTGGCACTAACCGGGTGGTAATTGGCAGTGAGACCTTACCGCTAAGTCAATGGGTGGTGGTAAGGTCTCAGGCCCAAAATGGACACACACCAAAGTTTATTTTGCCACATGTCCATTTTTGGTTAAAAAAAAAAGGCCTTATTTGCAGGCTCACTGAAAAATGGACCTGTGCATGTCCAATACATGCGCTACAACAGCACAGGCCATTTTTTGGTGTACCTTAGTAAAAGGACCTCCAGTGTTCAAATTCCACTGCCACTCATTGTGGTCTTGGGCAGGTCACTTAGCTCTCTCCCAGACAGAAACTTAGATTTTGAGCCCTCAGGGAGCAGAGAATACCTACTGTACCTTCGATGTAACTTCCCACAAGCTACTATAGAAAAGGTGTGAGCTAAAGCCCTATTGTCTGCAGCTGTCAAGTATTTAGATGTTTTCGAAAGGATCTCACCGAGTAGCTAGTTCCCCCAAGGTAAAGTGTGTACCTTGCATATTGGCCAAAACTATGCATCTACACATAGATGCTGTTACAGAATACTGATTTAAGCCCAAAGATATGTGCACAATATTAAGTGCACTCATTTACGCCATATCAAAGGCAGGCATAAGTGAATGCACTGAAGCGCTACTGATCATATGCATAGCTTACAGCATTCTGTAAGTTATGTATTGTAGAAAAGATCCTGCTGGTCCTCAGCTCAGAGCCCTTTTCCTCTGTTGTCTCACTTCCTTAGGGATCTTTCCACTCAAAACCCGGCTCACTGGGGAGACAGGCTGTTTCCAGCACCTTTCAATAAAGTAGCAAGGCCTTTAAACACAGTTCCACTTGCAGCAGGGCCTTTCCAAACACAGCCCTAAATGTAGCCTGGCTTTTCAAGCACAGTATCACCAAGTAGCAAGGCTTTTTAACACAGTTCCACTTGCAGCAGGGCCTTTCCAAACACAGCCCTAAATGTAGCCTGGCTTTTCAAACACAGTCTCAAAAAGTAGCAAGGCCTTTAAACACAGTTCTACTTGCAGCAGGGCTTTTCCAAACACAGCCCTAAATGTAGCCTGGCTTTTCAAACACAGTCTCAAAAAGTAGCAAGGCCTTTAAACACAGTTCCACTTGCAGCAGGGCTTTTCCAAACACAGCCCTAAATGTAGCCTGGCTTTTCAGACACAGTCTCAAAAGTAGCAAGGCCTTTAAACACAGTTCCACTTGCAGCAGGGCTTTCCAAACACAGCCCTAAATGTAGCCTGGCTTTTCAAACACAGTCTCAAAAAGTAGCAAGGCCTTTAAACACAGTTCCACTTGCAGCAGGGCTTTTCCAAACACAGCCCTAAATGTAGCCAGGCTTTTCAAACACAGTATCACCAAGTAGCAAGGCTTTTAAACACAGTTCCACTTGCAGCAGGGCCTTTCCAAACACAGCCCTAAATGTAGCCTGGCTTTTCAAACACAGTATCACCAAGTAGCAAGGCTTTTAAACACAGTTCCACTTGCAGCAGGGCCTTTCCAAACACAGCCCTAATGTAGCCTGGCTTTTCAAACACAGTCTCAAAAGTAGGCAAGGCCTTTAAACACAGTTCCACTTGCAGCAGGGCTTTTCCAAACACAGCCCTAAATGTAGCCTGGCTTTTCAAACACAGTATCACTAAGTAGCAAGGTTTTTAAACACAGTTCCACTTGCAGCAGGGCTTTTCCAAACACAGCCCTAAATGTAGCCTGGCTTTTCAAACACAGTATCACTAAGTAGCAGGCTTTGCGCGGGCCTCAAAGCCTCCGGGTCCCACCCTCTTGGTCAGCCTTTTCTCCTGACCTCCTCCCGCTTGACCCGGACAGCCCCCTATACCTCCTGCTCTGACTGAGTCAGAGCCAACAGCTCCATCGGTTCCTCAGGGACCTCTTCTGGCTCTCCTTGCTCCATGGCCTCCTGTTCCTCCTCCTCCTCTCTCTCTGGAGCCCAGTCCATTTTCTCCTCTCCCCACCCCTTTTCCAGCTGATCTCTCTTTTCCTCATTAACCGGGCTAGGCTGCTTTTCCTTCCCCCACCCTCGGTTCAGCCACCTCCTCCACCAGGTGGTGACTCAGCTTTTTCCCCTTTTCGGGCAGCCCTCTTCTGGAGCTTCTGGTTTTTGCACCCTATTTCTCCTTACCCGGGGTTCTCCTGGGGCTTTCTGGGACTTGTAGTGTTCTACTCTTATGTCCCTTTTGGGCAGGATCGGAACCCCCACCGGGCCTTCTTTCCCTTTTTGGTAGCCGGGGTTCCTCCCCATCCCCTTTCTTTCTCCAGACTCCTTACCATACTCCTTACAGTATGCATTTGGGAGACTCACTCAGTCCTCTCCCATGCAGTGCCCATGCAGTTATGCGCTAATGCACGTACACACTATTATATGGAATAGTGGATATTGTATGTACATATATAAGTGCCAATTATCTCAGCATCTATGCACGTATTATGCACGTATTGCACATATAACTAAATGCTTGTAACTATAGTATGCCTTTATAGACTTTTCACTACTTTAAAAAGAGGGAATAAATAGAGGGGCCTTTTTTGAATGTATGTATCGGACGTGCACCAAGTGGCATTTGATGCGTGTTGGTCATTACCGCCTGGTTACCGCATGAGACTTTACCACTAGGTCAATGGCTGGTGGTAAGGTCACAGACCCAAAATGGATGCGCAGCAAGTTTGATTTTGCTGCACGTCCATTTTCGGCAAAAATTAAAAAAGACCTTTTTTACAGGCGCGCTGAAAAGTGGATCAGCGTGTGCCCATACCTTGCGCCTACACTACCGCAAACCATTTTTCAGCACATCTTAGTAAAAGGACCCCTATATTTGGTAATACTGGATTATACCACCCAATATCCAGAAGCCAATTGCTAAGTAATACGGGATACTGCAACAGTAGCAAATTCCCTGATCGAGGTCTTCTCATGAGCTGGCTAACCAAGGAAGTGCTCACAGACTAAGGGATGCCATTTGTATCATGGATAATGAAGCAAAACAAATGTTGGAGAAGCTGTTGCTCAGGACAGAAGAATTGAGATGTGTTACTACCCTTAATCCTGCAATTCTATAAAAGTCACATAAAATTGTGCAAGCAAATTTTGCACACACACTTTAATTGAATAATGAGCTAATTAGCACTAATAATTGGCTTGTTAATAACCAATTATTGGCTTGAATTAGAAATAAAAGGGGCCCATAGCAGTGAGGCATGAGCTCATAACCTTGGCTGAGCAGCAGCCAGAGTTGAGATTAGGTGACTAAAATTATAATAATCAAAAGGGGTGGCATAGGAGGTGTGGATGGGAAGATAACTGAATATAGAGTAAGGAACAAGGGTTAGAAAGGGATAAGTGAAGGAGGGAAGGTTGTTGGTAGGTAGAATGTGAGCAAGAGGAAGCTGGGGAGGGAAGTGATAGCCTTAGGGTGCAGGGGTGGAGCTAGGGAGCAATTGTAATAGGAATTTTGGCAGGTATTAAGGTGTTTGGTGGTGGAATATAGGGAAAGGGTGAGGGTTCGTGGTGTTTGGAATTAGCAAATTTTCCCGCCCGTTCCCGCCAGGCTGTGGTAATGACAGGGTGTGGGGATGGGGGGGGGGGGGGGTTGATTCTGGTGGTGAGCTTGGGGAAGTGTGTCATTTGTGTCCACAGCAGCGGAGTAATTGAACAATTTAGGCAGGCAGCCATAGGGTTGGGAAAGGGTATCAAAAGGGAGAGTTACAGGAACTGACATGTAAGCTTGAACAGGTAAATCTAGTTCATTCTTTCTATAAAAATACCGCACAAACGCAGCGCCCATCTCTGAACTGCCTTCATCTACCTAACCACTTTTCCACCTCTGCAATAAGCTCCCTTTCTCCATCCACCGTTACAGCTCTCAGAACTACGAAGACTCTTGCCTTGGGGCATGAACTTCTGAACATCTACTGACTGTGAGTAAATAAGCTACATTTATTCAATAAAGTAAATTTCAGAAAAAGAAAAGAGACTTCTGGGTATGCTGATATGCCGAGGTTACACTTCTTAGGTATTAAAGCCTTAAGGATATTACGCTTTAAGAGGCCTGACAGGGTTCATGGTGTTCGGAGTTAGCAAATTTAGGGGTTAGGGGTGGGGCTTACATCCATAATTGTCTGACAACACACAGAAAAAAAAAGTAAAAATAAAAGTCACAATTAACACCTTTTATTAAATGTAGATATTAGATATGTATCATATGTCAAAAAAGTGGTTGCTCAAAGCATATACTAACCACAATCGCTCAACTGCAAAACACTATGCACAAATTTGTGCAAAAACACACTCAGAACTTTACTGTACCATAAATATTACATTGGGTAGACCCTAATACACCAATTTACCACCCATACGGACAACATCACAGACCGTCAACAATATGAAACAAGGGATCATATCACAATTCTCATGTACAGCCACAGAACATCCTTTAGGGTAGATAATATTCACAATGAGTTCCTTTTATTACGACCAGATAGAGATAAGAGTTTCAAATTTCAAGTTTGGCACAGTATAAGTCATCACAAACAAAATGTAAGAAACCAATGGACTGCATTAGGGGCTTATACCCATTTAGTTATGTTTAAACAAAGAGGACTCTTTTGTCTAAATATAGCTAAATGGGCTGAGATCTGCATGAAACAAAATATTCATTTGTGATTTTGACTTAAAACCTGCCTCAGAGTCAGCAGTGCACCTACCTCTCCTGAACGCTGCGTACCACAATTTCCTTTTGAATTTATTATGGTCTTCTACCATCGAAGGAAGTGGGAACTCTTTGCCAGCCTTGCCTTCCCTACTCAGTGACGGCCCCGCCCATGCGTTCCCGACTTGCGGAACAGGAAGTTGCATCATGACGGGACCCTCATAGAGAAGGCTGATGGCTGAGGCGCTGAAGGCAGCAGATGATGAGAATACAGTCAGCGCGAATCGACGATTTCTATTCACTACTGTAGCGATTAAGGCAGACTATCTCGGGAACACTCAGCAGGACTCGATCATGCTGGCAGCAGCCCAGCCCTGAAGGCTGAAGTGACTGAGGCGCGCAGGAGAGGGAAAGAGGAGAAATGGGGCGCAGGCAGCACTGCAAAGAAGAGAGAGGAGTCGGGACTAGTTGGAGGAGGAGAACGGAGAAGAATAAAGACGGAGAAACTGCTGATCCATCCTGCTGCTGTTTGTTAAGAACTTGTGGCTGACGGCTGGGGAGGCTTAGCCTCTCCAAGCCTGTTATACCGGGTGCCTATGCTGGCATGCACAGCTTCAAGTAAAGTTGTTTGCTTGGTAAATCTTGCACAATGCTCTACAGTCACACCCTTAATGGCATGCAAACTATGAGTCACCAGATACAATTTAACCAAATTGATTAGCTGAAATCACAGTTGTGAAGAGGGACCACATCAGCCAGTCTCCAATCCCTTGGAACCTCTCCTGTCTCTAAAGAACTATTAAATAAATCCTTTAGAGGTCCCGCCAGAACTTCTCTGAGTTCTCTCAGGGGCCCTTTTACAGAGCAGTGGTAAGCCCAACGTGGGCTTACCGCTCGCTAATTTGGGACTGCTGCCGGCCCAACGCGGCCGCCAGCAACAGTCCTGCCCCATGCACATGCCATTTCCTGGGGAAAAGAAAACCCCCAGAAAAGGCTTGCGCAGCTGTAACCCAGCGGTAATTGGCATCGCTGTGTGCTGCCCGTACCGCTGGTTAGCGCGGGAGCCCTTATTGCCAACTCAATGGGTGGCAGTAAGGTCTCCCCGTTACATGGCCATGCGGTAAGAGTGTGCTGGGGGCTTTTTTTTACCTGCTGCAGTTAAAAGTGCCCTGGCGTGCGTGAAAAACAGCCCCCACCGCCAGCGCAGGGCCTTTTTTCCTGCAGCTTGGTAAAAGGGCCCCTCAGTATCCTGGGATGTGCTATTTATTTTTTAATCAGAACTATTTTGTACCTGCATAGAGCTACCTGTGATTTCAGCTCATCAATTTGTAATAGTCTTGCATTTAAGTGCTAGCACTTACTCCTTTCTAACCTTGTATGTAAGTGCTAGTACTTACCCTTGTCTAACTGTAATAGTCGTGCATCTAAGTTCCAATACTTACCCGTGTCTAACTGTAATAGTCATACATGTAAGTGCTAGTATTCTATAAGTGACTCACTTAAAGTAATCTTTTTTTAGGATGATGGGGTAAATGTATACCCTATTTGGCAAAGCATACGCCGAAAGCCCGCTTAGTGCCACATCCTTCTGAACCACGGCTATCTCAGCGACATATCATTACCTCTCCTCTCTCCCTTTCCTCCCTCAGTTGTTTCTCTCTCCCTCTTATGACTTTGAATACTGTATTTTGTACCATTGTTTTGCTTAATAGACTATTGTACGCCACATTGAGCCTGCCTGCTGGCGGGAATATTGTGGGATACAAATGCCATAAATAAATAAATAAATATTGACCCATACATATCTTGGTTTCTTAATTGCCATTTGTGGGCAATATCAGAGGAAGAGCACAGCCCCATAATGGAAAATGTTGGGTCTCTCCTGCATACTCAGCATATCTTTATTTGGGATTTTGCAGATATTTCCCCCCTATTTTAATATTCACCTTCAAGTCCAACCCATTTATGTCAGTGATAGTCCTTGACCCGAACCCAGGACAAGTCCAGTCCATGGATTGGACCCAGGTTTTCTACACTGCAGTATAAGGCAACTGCCACAAGTTATCTCTCTGGGTAAGTAATATCTTCTTGAAAGTTTGGAAACACGCAGAATAGCAGCTAAGTATCTTCTTTTTACAACAGTTGTGATTCAGGGGGGGGGGGGGGGGGGGAGAGAAGGAAACCTGCATTTAGTCTCTGTTCATCTACTGGATGCCATAACTGCTGGAAGTAAATAGACCCCAGTATTTTTAGTCACTGCAAAATAATATATAAAGAAGTAAAAACAAGTAATAATGGAAAATATTCCATTGTTTTAGAATTGCATTGATTACCAGAGAAGTGTTCTCTGTTATCATTGACTTTCTGCTGTACAAATCTTCCAACCCTCTCCTTATCCCCCACCCCTTCCAAAAAGAAAAACAGTGACCTAAATATAGGAAGACACAACGTGACCTGCTTAGTGCTGCCTGTCATGGCCTGAAGCCATAACAGGAACTCTATTAGTGGGAAAAGCACAGATGCTACCAGATGGCAACATATTGTCCAGAGATGACCCATGTATAATTTCTAAAAGTTCAATACGTTCGCATTTTGAATTTAATTGCACCTTACCTATTGCTTGTATGTGATTTAGTATCTTTAAGGTGGAAGCTTTCTTTGAGGCAGGAGGAACTGCTGATGCTGTTTTTCTATCTTGTTAACACTGCTTATTTCATAGCAGACACAGTTAAGGAACCAAGGGGTCCCTTTACTAAGGTGCATTGAAAAATGGCTTGCGGTAGTGTAGTGGCAGGTTTTGGGCACGGGCCGATCCATTTTTCAGCGCACCTGTAAAAAAGGCCTTTTTAAAAAGTTTTGACAAAAATGGGCGTGCAGCAAAATCAAAATTGCCGCACATCCATTTTGGGTCTGAGACCTTACTGCCAGCCTTCAACTTAGCAGTAAAGACTCATGCAGTAACCGGGGGGGGGGGGGGGGGGGGGGGGTAATGACCTATGAGCGTCAAATGCCACTTGGCGCGCATCCGATATGTGCATCCGAAAATAATTTTTAGTAAAAGGACCCCCAAAATTGTGTATTTACAATGGTGTATGGTAATCACCACTACAATTTAGGTGAATCTCCCTGTGAATTACATCACTGGTCTGCGTTGGGTGCTACAGGGAATAAACAAAGATTTTATGCAGGCTAGCATGTATTTTCTTCAGTAGAAACACAGTGGGCAGGATTCTATATATGGTGCTGAAAGATAGGCTCCAGGAAGATCAGCGCAAAGCCCATATTCTATAAAGGGCACCCAAATTCTATAGAATGCCAGCATAGTGAACAGATCACGTTTAACTAGCACCCATTAAGAACATAAGAACATAAGTGTTGCCATACTGGGACAGACTGAAGGTCTATCAAGCCCAGTATCCTGTTTCCAATAGTGGCCAAGTCAGGTCACAAGTATCTGGCAAGATCCCAAAACAGTAAAACAGATTTTCTGCTGCTTATCCTAGAATAAGCAGTCAATTTTCCCAAGTCCATCTTAATAATAACTTATGGACTTTTCTTTTAGAAAAGTATCCAAACCTTTTTTAAACCCTACTAAGCTAAGTGCTTTTACCACATTCTTTGGCAACAGATTCAAGATTTTAATTACTCAATGAGTGAAGAAATATTTTCTTTGGTTTGTTTTAAATTTACTACTTAGTAGCTCCATAGCATGCCCTCTAGTCCTAGTATTTTTAGAAAGAGTAAACAAGCAGATTACCTCTATCCGTTCCACGGTTTATAGACTACGCCTAGGGCCCATCTGCATGACTAAATCTAGTCACAGGAATTTAAGCCAAGTAAAACTTGGTGTAAATGTTGGCAACTAAGTTAGGTGTGGAGTGGGTGTATTCTATAGCAGCACACATAATTTATAGAAACACCCATGATCCACCCATTTCACACCCATGGCCATGCCTCCTTTTCAGCAGCACACTTTAGAATTTATGCACATCACTTTATAGAATATGTTTAGCAAGTCGTTTGTGCAAATTCTAATTAAAGCCAATTAGTGTCAATTATCGCTTGTTGATTAGCAATTATTGATGCTGATTATCTTAAGATAATTAATTGCATGCACAATACAGAATACAGTCTGAATTGTTCGCGCAACTCAAGTCACACTATGTAGAATCTGGGGGTATATGGCTGAAATAGTTTGTGGAAATGCATTTAGCCGCACAAAGAAGGGACATTGGAAGAGTGAAAGAATGTACAGAAATTTCATTTTAATTTCGTTTTAAAATCTGTCAGTACTTAAATGTGCAGTTTTCACCTGCTTCCTTCTCCAGTGACTCAGCTACCTACCTAAGGGGTCTTTTTACTAAGGTGCGCTGAAAATGGCCTGCACTGGTATAGGCGCATGTTTTGGACATGCACAGATACATTTTTCAGCGCACCTGTAAAAAATGCCTTTTTTGGGGGGCTGAAAATGGACATGCAGCAAAATGAAAATAGGCATGGTCCATTTTGGGTCTGAGACCTTACCAACATCCATTCACTTAGCAGTAAGAGCTCACGCATTAACTGGGTGGTAATCGCCAACACACGTACAATGCCGTTTACGCCCAGTTAGTGCTGCGTGCCGGAAAATAAATTATATTTTCCTGCATGCATAGTGGACGTACATAAAAAATGAAATTACCGCCCAGGCCATGTGGTAGCCGGGCGGTAGTTCCGAATTGGCACGCGTTGGGTGCATGTAGGTACCAATGCGGTTTAGTAAAAGGGTCCCTTAGTTAATTGATAACATATAAATTTGTATTATTAATTTAACTTATTTATTCATTCTTGCATCCCACAATTATCAAAAAATGAGTTTTGGTTCAATGTGGCTTAAATTTAACGGTTGTTAGAGAATACAGTGGTGCATTACAATTACAAAGTTGTGGGGAGCATTATCATTTCAAAAAATTATCTGAACATTATTGGTAATCAGAGTTAACCATAGAATTTCTTGAAAAGGTAAGTCTTTAAGTCTTTTCTGAACTGGGTAGTTTGTGATACTTCTTGTGTCCTTGAGGATTGAATTCCACCATTCAGAGCTCAGATAACTAAATCCTGCAGTATAAAATGGATTTATAGATTATGTTTTTGCAGTTGGGCAGGTATAGTAGTAAGTAGCCCCTGATTTCTGGGTTAGCATTTCTTGGTAATAATGCAGTCAGGTCTAGCATGTAATCAGGAGACATGCCGAACAGTATTTTGAAGATGATAGTGCTAAAAATAATCTGGCCTGCTTGGGAAGCCAGTGCAGCATACAATCAATGGGGTTACTCTTTCATATTTTGACTTTTTGAATATCAGTCTTGCTGCTTGTTTTGGATGGTTTGCAGTGATTCTAGTATGTTTTCTTTGCACCCTACATATGCTGCATTGCAATAGTCTAGTTGCGACTGCTGAAACCGGGTTTTCAAGGGACAGATGTTTGTCAAGACTAATGCCCAGTATTTTTAGTTCTGTTTCAATTGGATACGTTTGTTGTTCAATTGCGAGGTTTTGGTAGGTAGTGGGATTGTGTGGGCAGGATAGAACCAGGGGTTTGGTTTTATCACTATTTAGTTTGAAAATTGTGGCCCAATTTTCCATAAGGTCCAGCCCTTTTTGGACTTTGTCCAATATCTCTGTGATACTGTTGCTGAAAGGTATGTAAATGGTAATGTCGTCAGCATATATAAATGGGTTACATCCCATTTTTTCCAATTCCTTGCCGAGTGGAGCCATCATACCATTGAATAATATAGTTGATACACTGGGGAGCCCTGATGCACCCCCCATTCAGGGATCTAGGAGGCTGAGAATTGGTTGGTCATCTTGACAAGATAGGATCTAGTTGTTAGAAAACCGTTAAACCAGGTTGCTACTGCATCAGCAATTCCACGAAATCTCACCACACTCATACCTTTACTCACAGAAAAATGTATACCATATGGTTGGTTTTTTTTTTACTATTATATATTGCCCTTTAGCTTCCCGTTGTTTCCTTCCAATGTTTCACTGTTCTTTTCCATTGCTATATTCCTTAAAGATACTTTGATTTTGTCTCGTATAACTCCTCACAATGTAATCCATAACCGAATTGTAACAAATTGTACTTCCATCACTCATAATGTATTGTAAGCCACACTGAGCCCACAAAAAGGTGGGAAAATGTGGGATACAAATGCAATAAATAAATAAATAAATAAAATGTTGTCGAGCAGGGTCATTTGTGTTGTGTGATCTACTACATCAAATGTGCTTGACATATCAAATTGTTACAGTAGGGTTTGTCTCAGTGCCATAGGTTGGTCTGAAGCCTAATTAAGAGCTATGAAGCATTGCAAATCTTCCTTTTTCATTTTATGTCATATAAAGGATACCACAAGATGTTAAATACTGAATCATTTTTCCTAAATAGTTCCTTACTACATCATTGTAAAAAAAAGCTGCGTAGTTTATTACAGTGTAAAAAGAAGTGAAAAGGTATCTTTTACCAAAAGGGTAGTTGCTTTTCATCTTTATCAAATACTGCTTAACTGTTATGTTTCTTTTAGCCAGTTAGTAAGAGAGAACATTGCTTTACACTGCAGATTATTCATTTAAAGTACTTTTGAATCATGCTCTGACTTTGCTTTGCAAGGCTTGCGTTTAGGGCAGGACACAAAGGAAAGCAGTGCACAAGGTGTTATTTTGTTAGAATGTTTCCCAGTCTGTTCTTTTGATAATTAAACGCTGAAGACTATCTACATGCAGATTTGGTCTGTTTTCCCAGATGGTAAGTTTTTCAACTGAAGCACCAGCAGGAGGTTAAGGGTTTTGGATTCATAGAATAATTCAAGTATAGCATGCTGGTAAAACATTCAGGTGGAAAGTTACCATCTCAGCTACAATTTTCCAGAAATGGTTTTGTGTTTCAAACTCTGTGTAGTAGGAATGTGGAGGCTGGTATTTAAACATTATTGTGCTTAAAGTATGACTGTATATTCAGCACCTGTATCTGGATACATTGAGGGCGGCAAATAGGATCATTATCTATACAAGGGTATTAATTCAGTTTGCAGTCCAAACAACTGCTGTACACCGCCTTCAGTGAATTCTTTAAAAAAGGTGGTAAATAAATCCTAATAAAATAAAATAAAGTAAACTATCGGGAAAGCATTAGGACAGTTTTACAGGATAATTTAAAGAAGCACCAAACCTTTCCCTATCCGGATAGTGCTTGGGTGGTCTTTATTTATTTATTTATTTACTTATTGGAATTTATTAACTGCCTTTATGAAGAGATTCATCCAAGGCAGTGTACAGCATGTACAGTTTAACACAGAATTTACAATTTTGTGAACAGTATAAAAACAGTAACATGGCCAAATATAAACATAAGTACAATAAATGAGGTAAACTTAGAAATGGCAAATTTAAATCTAATAATAGGACTAACATGAAACAATATCAAAACTATACACATTTAACAGCACTGCAGAACAATCACATAACACAAATAAGATAAATGTTAGTGCAATTCAAACAATACCATAACAGGCAGCATGGAAGAACATTCCCAAATAACATAGATATAATACAATATTAGCAAAATACCAATGAAATACCTAATAAGCACACATTAGGACATTCAAATAACATAGATATGAGGCTAATACTTTTCTACAATACAGCTTACTATGCAGATATATAGATGGGGACATGATTAGTAGTATAGAATTGATTAGGATAAATAGATGGGTGGCTAAACTCAAGACACGTTCTTTGTACAGTTAAATAATATATAAGGAATTGGTCCATGGTACAGGGTGTTCTTCAAGCTATTCCAGGTGTGGAATGAGTGTTTACTCACTCACCATGGACTGAGCTAAAGGCTGCTATAAATATGGCGACTGATCTTTTGTAAGGAAGTAAACAAAAACAAGAGAAGCGGGAAGCCTATATGGTTCTCCAAACAAGTAGCTGAAAAAATTAAGAGCAAAAGAGGCTTTGTTCAAGAAATACAAAATAACACAACGAGAGGATCATGGAAAAGATTATCGGATTAAACTGAAAGAAGCAAAGAGGGAAATACGGCGGAAGAAAAAATAGCTAAAGATGTAAAGAGAGGTGACAAGACTTTTTTCAGATATATTGGAGAAAGGAGAAGAGATAGGAATGGAATTGCGAGACTGAAAGATAATGACAATGGCTATGTGGAGAGTGATGAAGATAAAGTGAACGTGCTAAACAATTATTTCTCTTCGATGTTCACTGAGGAAAATCCTGGAGAAGGACCACGGTTGGCTGCCGAGGGAATGTCTGGGAATGGAGTGGATACTGCACCATTTATGGAAAAAAGAATTTATAAACAGCTGGAGAATCTGAAGGTGACAAAGCTATGGGGCCAGATGGGATACGTCCCAGGATACTGAAGGAGCTCAGAGAGGTCCTGGCGGGACCTCTTAAAGATTTATTTAATAGATCTTTAGAGATGGGAGAGGTTCCGCGAGATTGGAGATGAGCGGATGTGGTCCCTCTTCACAAAAGTGGAGACAGGGAAGTAAGGTGGGAAACTACAGACCGGTAAGTCTCACGTCAGTGGTAGGAATAATAATGGAGTCACTGCTGAAAGAAAGGATAGTTAACTTTCTAGAAGCGGATGGGTTACAGGACCCGAGGCAACATGGCTTTACCAAAGGAAAATCCTTCCAAACAAATCTTATTGACTTTTTTGACTGGGTGACCAAAGAACTGGATGAGGGACGTGCGCTAGATGTAATCTACTTGGACTTCAGCAAGGCCGTTGATACGATCCCCAGCAAAAGACTCGTGAATTAGCTGAAAGGGTTGAACTTAGGACCGAAAGTGGAGAACTGGATAAGAAACTGATTGACCGACAGGTGGCAGAGGGTGGTGGTAAATGGAATCCACTTGGAGGAAAGGAAGGTGAGCAGTGGAGTTCCTCAGGGGTCGGTGCTGGGGCCTATTCTGTTTAATATATTTGTGGGAGATATTGCTGAAGGGTTGGAAGGAAAGGTGTTCCTTTTTACGGATGACACGAAAATAGCCAATAGAGTGGTACTCTGGAGGGAGTAGAAACGATGAGAGAGATCTCTGAACATTAGAAGAATGGTCGAGGGTCTGGCAGTTAAAATGTAATAATATACCTAAGTAGGGGATACACCACAATTCCCAGAGCCAAACTCACAATCTATTTCAAAAAAGCTCCAGTATTAATTCAAAAAACTTTTAATTATTTTAATTATATTAAAAAATACCACTCTAATCTTTATCTCTAACTTCTTACCCTGTGCTGCACTAGACAATATTACAACAACAATGAAAACGGCATTCATATGAAATTATATGCACATTACAGTCACACAGCAATCTTAATTGATACCATGATACTTAGTCTCTATAAAACAGTGATTAACGCCACGCTTTCCGCGTGACCACTGTATTGCAGTCAGTTGTGTTTGTCCCAAATGTGCCACTGTTCAGTTCAAGCAGAAACACTCCATTAGCCGTTCATGCTCACAAATCCCACTTGTGCAGCATTATACAGGTGTTAAGAAGCCAGTGAAAAGCTCCTTATTCAACTTCTGATGTTTTCAGTATATACCAGTTCCCCAATGCTGATCCGCATTTCACTAGATCTTCCTCAGGAGGAACCACCGTTACATCTCTACTCGGCTACATGTAATGCCAAGAAGTGTAGAGTGATGCACTTGGGACGCAGAAACCCAAAAGAGAGATACCGGATAGGAGGGGAGAGATTAGTAAGCTCGACTCAGGAGACAGACCTTGGGGTGTTGGTGTCGGAGGATCTGAAGGTGAAGAAACAATGCGACAAGGCGACGGACATGGCCAGAAGGATGCTAGGCTGCATAGAGAGGGGCATAACTAGCAGAAGAAAGGAAGTGTTGATGCCCCTCTACGTTGGTGAAGCCCCACTTGGAGTATTGTGTTCAGTTTTGGAGGCCGTATCTTGCTAAAGATGTAAAAAGACCTGAAAGTGGTGCAAAGAAAAGCTATGAAAATGGTATGGGATTGCGTTGCAAATCGTACAAGGAGAGACTTGCTGATCTGACATGTATACCTTGGAGGAAAGGAGAAACAGGGGTGATATGATACAGACGTTCAAATATTTGAAAGGTATTATCTGCAAATGAATCTTTTTCTGGAGACGGGAAGGTGGTAGAACTAGAGGACATGAATTGAGGTTGAAGGGGGGCAGACTCAGGACTAATGTCAGGAAGTATTTTTTACAGAGAGGGTGGTGGATATGTGGAATGCCCTCCCGCGGGAGGTGGTGGAGATGAAAACGGTAATGTAATTCAAACATGCGTGGGATAAACACAAAGGAATCCTTTTAGAAGGAATGGGTCCGTGGAATTCTTAGTGGAGATTGGGTGGCAACACCGGTAATTGGAAACAAACGGGAACTGGGCAGACTCTACGGTCTACGCCCTGATCGGGACTGAATAGATAGGGATGGGCTGGAGTGTAAATTTTAAGGGGCTTCGATGTTCGCTTTAGAACTTAGTACAAGAAATTACTGGCAGACTTCTACAGTCTGTGCCCTGAGAAAGGCAAGGACAAATTAAACTCAGGTAGAAAGTATCACATACCATGTAAAATGAGTTTATCTTGTTGGGCAGACTGGATGGACCATACAGGTCTTTATCTGCCGTCATTTACTATGACTGAATTCTATACTGAATTCCTATAAAAGGTGGCTAAAAAATAGCACTAAGGGCTTTTACAAAAGGGCACTTAAATTTAGGCACTTAGCACTGAGAACTACAAGTACATTTCGGCGTTACCATTTACAACTATGAAACACTGATGTAAATCCCTGTGCCTAAATTAGGCATGGATCCCCTTTATTCAATAACAATGCACATAAATTAAAGGAACACCCCTGATCTACCCATGACCCACCGATGGCCAAGCACCCATTTTGGACCTGCACATAAAAGTTATGTAGGGATCCTGCACATAATTTGGGGTCACCAATTTTAATTAAATCCAATTAGCTCTAATGCTTGTTAAAATTATCATTACTAATTGGCTCGTTATTTCAATTACATTGTGTGCAACAGATTGGGTTCTACCCAAATTTGTGCACACAATTGTTGGTGCTTTTTATAGAATTTGGGGGCATACTGTATGTATTAAAAGCTATGAATAATGCCATTGAAAATTAACAGGTACAGCTGATTCCTGGCATTTGTCTGGGTAGCAGTGTTTGCTATCTGGATAAGTGTTTTTGAAGAACAGGCCCATGTTTTTAAAATAATTTATAGTTGTAATTTGGACTGGAGTAAGCACACATTCTTTTGAGGCATCTTGTATTTTAAACTATTGTAAAACGTTTCCAGAACCTTCTTATTAATAATTTGTTTTATAATGTCAACATTTCTTTGAGGAATGTTTCACATACTGGCAAAATATTTGGTCAGTGTAGAATCAGTTCCTGAATATTTCCAAGGGTATCTAACATAGTTTCCTTTGTGTATTAAATACAATTTTTATAATTGTTTGCAATAAATAGAGAATTAATATATTTCCTAACATCATATGTGATAATATAAAACAGCACTTTTTTTTTTTGGTTTGAACCTATAGCTCCTCGTTTCTCCATTTTTTTGCAAACTCTGATTGAAGAACTTGGATGCTGGTGCCATAAGCCTTTATTTATAAATACCCACAGATTCCCCTCTCCACCTCCTGAATTTTAAAAGACATGGAGGGGCATAATTGAACGAAAACGCCTATCTCCATGGGCGTTTATCTCCAAGAACGGGTCCGTGAAGGGGCGGACCGAACCGTATTTTGGGAAAAAATAGACGCCCATGTTTTATTCAACAATGTGTGAGCTGGGCGTTTTTGTTTTTCAGCGATAATGGAAAATGAAAGCGCCCAGCTCAAAAACGAATAAATCCAAGACATTTATTCGTGGGAGGGGCCAGGATTCGTAGTGTACTGGTCCCCCTCACATGCCAGGACATCAACCGGGCACCCTAGGGGGCACTTTTACAAAACCAACAAAACAGGTAAAAGAGCTCCCAGGTGCATAGCACCCTTCCCTTGTGTGTTGAGCCCCTCAAATCCCCTTCAAAACCCACTGCCCACAAGTCTACACCATTACTATAGCCCTAAGGGGTGAAGGGGGGCACCTACATGTGGGTACAGTGGGTTTGGGGGGGTTGGATGACTAATAAGCATTAAGCAGCACAATTGTAACAGGTAGGGGGGATGGGCCTGGGTCCACCTGCCTGAAGTCCACTGCACCCCCTAACAACTCCTCCAGTGACCTGCATACTGCTGCCAGGGAGCTGGGTATGACATTTGAGGGTGAAAATAAAAAGTTGCTGAAAACATCATTTTTTTGTGGTGGGAGGGGGTTAGTGACCACTGGGGGAGTCAGGGGAGGTCATCCCCGATTCCCTCCAGTGGTCATCTGGTCATTTAGGGCACTTTTTGGGGCCTATTCGTAAAAAAACAGGGTCCAGGAAAAGTGTCCTAAATTCTAGCTAAAAACGCATACTTTTTTCCCATTATCAGTGAAATGCGCCCATCTTTGTTCGGCAGATAACCACGCCCCAGTTCCGCCTTCGCCACACCTCTGACACGCCCCCATCAACTTTGTCCGCATCCACGACGGAGTACAGTTGAAAATGTCCAAAAATCGGCTTTCGATTATACCGCTTTATTCGGTTTTGTAAGATAAACGTCCATCTCCCGATTTAGGTCGGAACTTGGGCGTTTTTCTCGTTCGATTATAAGCAGGATATTCTCCTGCATCTCCATGGTAAGAAATGTGGTCATTGTAGCAATGCTCCAGAGATTGGGAGTCATTCACCATGGTTCCTTCCGAAACTATTGGCAACAAAGGAGAGACACCCCTAGAGGAGTCCATACCCCATGCTGGCCAAATGGATCATTTAGGGTGTGGCTTTCCTTTTGTTGACTAAAGGATGACTGGCTTCTGTCTTGATGTACAGCTCCTGAGTGGTTGACTGTACCATCGTCCCATTTCTGGAGGCCCTTTTGTGCTTTTTTCTTTGTTGAGTCTGACAGCTAGATAGAGTAGAACCACTTGGGAAAGGACAGGGAAGAAGAAAGAGTCATGCTGTAGATAAGGTTCACAATGCCTAACTGTGGGGCAAAGAAGGCAGATGAGCCAAAGAGGATGGAGCGTCCAGACTGTGGAATCTATCTAGGTCAGTGCACAGAAAAATGAACTGGCTCTATTTTTGTGTACAAAAAAACAAAGCAAAAAATGCTGTTTCAACAGGCTATGGTTTTCATAAATAGAACACAGCTAAGCAAAAAAAAAACAAAAAACAAAAACAAGTTACAAGGGAGACATTGAATTTTTGCCCATGCAGGATCTCTCTGTGCTAAAGGAGGATGAAGGACAAAGATTGTAGCAAACAGCCATGTTGTTGATGGACAGTACTCATCTGGCAAAAGCACCTTGCTCTAGTTTGAGACAAGTAACGCTGCTGCCATACTGATATGGCAGAGAATTAAGATAGATCCATCTACAAATATATATATGGTTTTCAAGTGTCTGAAACTGTCTGCAGTTGTATAACATTATCTGGCTATCAGCCTGGTCCCCTATGCAATGATGGTCAGAGGGGCACAAAGACTGTGAAGTGCAGAATGGCATGATCCTCCAAGTTGTGTCTACCTAGAGACCCCAATCTTCTTACTAGCAAGACCCTATTGGACCAAACCCCCCCAGTGTGAACATATTTCTTGGGGCAGATCCTGAGATCCAAGTAGGCCAGTGTATCCATCAAATAAAGATAGGTAACATTGAAGCCAGCTGAAATAAAAGAAGGAGCAACAGCATAAGGCAGCCAAGAGGAATGAGAAAAGTGGTCTTCATCATAAAGTGTATGAGGACAGAGTTATCAATATGCATACTTTGGAAGAAAGACAGGAGAGAGGAGATATGATGCCTCTGTGGCATAAATGCACAGGAAGCATGTCTCTTTCAATTGAAAGGAAGCTTTGGAATGGTGTAGGAGCATAGGACAAAGATGAAAGGGAATAGACTCAGGAGTAATTTAAGGAAATACATCTTTACAGAAAGTGTGGTGAATGTGTGGAATGGCCTCTCGGTGAAGGTGGTACAGATGAAGACTCTATCTGAGTTCAAGAAAGTATGGGGCAAGCACATAATAGAGAGCTTAATATTTCAATGAAACAGAATGGTTTGTCAATGAATGCATTTTATATAGGTCAATTTTAGCTGGAATTAAAGTAATATTTCAAATGAACTTATTATATGTTTCAATCCAGGTAATGTTATTTTATCTCCAAAAATTTTTACAAAAGGTATAATTAGAAATCTTTTAAAATGAGAAAGTTAAATTTAGAACCAATCCTTCTAGTGGAAGTCTTCCTCTGTAACCAACAATATTGTTAAGGGGTACCCGGTCAAAATAGCCCGACAAAAAAGATCCCAACAAAAAATGCTCCTGATATAATAGCCCCTGACATAGCCACAATATAGCCCTTGACAAATTAGCCCCCCGACAAAAGGGCCCAATCAGGCTGCCCAGAATATGACACTGAAGTTTTTTCAAGGGGGGCTAATTTGTTAAGGGGACTATTTTTTCAAGGGTTATTTTGTGGGAGGGGCCATTTTGTCAAGGGTTATTTTGTTACCAGGCTGTTTTGTCAGGTCTATTATGTCAGGGCGCCTTGTTAAGGAAACTTTAACATGCTCAAGTAATATACAGAATCTGTGTTTGCTTTAGCTGCGGATTGCCATTGATGAGGCCACAACCTATCCAGCCCTTCAAAGGTTCTCATTTTATTCATAATTTCAACTCTGATTTGTACAACCACATACAATTAGAAGTAGCTTTGCAAGTGTTTGTACCTCATGGTCCACCTTAACTCTGAAACAGTACTTCTTGCAATTATGTCAGCTATTTAAATTTATTTACAGACAGTCAATTCATATTGATCATAACTCGACCTTACAATGACCTTCAGCAAAGGTACTCTTTGAATGTTATAGACATTATGATCAATACTGGAGTGCAATTGACTATACCTGACAAATGAAGTTAAAGGTACACAATTCCTAGAAACAAAGATAATAGCTCATTTAGTCAACTGTTTATAAAAGGTTTATTATTGATACATGCAGCAGTAATAAGGTCCTCAGGCATTTTCAAATGGTTGGAGGACAATAGGGTACACAATTACTTTTATATTGTGTAGAGAGAATCATTATGTTCCTAGCAAAACCTGTTTACTGATCTTCTAAGGTATTTTGTATAAAACATTATACTTCTTTTTATGATTAGCAATCATTTTTTAAAGTTAGCAATATACAATAAAATAACACAGAAAGCCATATTCCATGATAACCAGCCCATTATATGTAGCTCACTTTACTATTGATTTCAGTTCTACCACTTTTTCATACATTGCAGAGCAGCCCATTTCATGTTGTTCTGAGAATTCATTGTTGCCAGGCTGTCTTCATTTCTATTCCAGTTCATTCTGCAGAAGAAACATCCGAAAGCATTATGATAACATACAGGGGTCCTTTTACTAAGCCGTGGTAAAAAATGTCCTGCGGTAGTATAGACGCATGTATTGGGCGCACGCTGGGCCAGTTTTTACCGCATCTGCAAAAAATGATATATTTTTTTTAATGGGACAGGAAAAGGGCCTGCAGTAAAAATGAAACCATCGTGCGCCCAAAACCGGTCTGAGCCCTTAATGCCACCCATTGATCTAGCAGTAAAGGTTTGTGCGCTACATGCTCAGTGACTGGTTGGTGCAAGCCAAGTGTAGATTACTGCCAGAACTGGCGCACGTAGGATGAAATAATTAAATAATTCATCCAGGCATTATGGACGCCCGCCAAATCTGAAATTACCACCAGGAGGCTGTGCTGGCCTGGCGGTAGTCTCATTTTGGCATGCGCTGCACATGCGTAGAGCCTACTGCGGCTTTCAAAAAGAGCCCCACGGAAAACAAGCATGAAATGAACACCTCGGGAAGATGTGGAGTTAGGCTGCCTCTAGTGGGGGAAAAGCTTGTTTGTTTTTTTACACTGCAATTCCATATACCTTTATGGCCTTTATCATTATTATTATTTTTTTTACTATTACGGAAATAAGCTTTGGACATTCTACAATACATAGGAAAGCAAGGACAAGCAGACGCACGTCACCAAAAACAATGAACAGCGTTCACGGATGCCTAAATTATGAGAAAATTTAATCGTCACAGGTCACCCAGTTCTGGAAGTTTGTCCCGTGCCTTCCATGGATCTATTGTTCTGACACAGGACTAGATCAGCCTATTTGATTGAACTGGAATAAAAATGAAATCCTACTAAGGAATACCTTATGTTTTTGATCGGTATTTTTCAAGCCAGTCCCGGAGCGTCTCTTATTCACTCTGGTTTCAAGATATCCACAATAAATATGCGTGAAATAGTTTTGCATGCAATGGAGGTAGTATATGTAAACAAAGAACATAGTAACATAGTAGATGGCGGCAGAAAAAGACCTGCACGGTCCATCCAGTCTGCCCAACAAGATTACTCATATGTGCTACTTTTTGTGTATACCCTACTTTGAAGCCAGCTTTCTTGGTGCCAGTGGGTTCAGAGCTCTTTCACTTTGTTAAAAAAAGGAGAATTTGTATTAGGTTTCGTACCACAATCATTTTGCAAGATGGTTTAAATGTAGTGTCAGAGTGGTTAAAAATGCAACATACAATTTTGAAAGAGTAGAAAGCCATTGTTTGTTGGATTACAGAGAATTATGGGTGCCCTGCTGTAACCCCCATATTATTTGGCCTACCAATAACAGCGATGGGATGTTTTAGATATTTGGGGGTACTTATTGATTCACAATTGAATTTTGAAGATCAAGTTAAGGTGTTGATAGAGGGCTTTATAGATTTGCGGAGATTGTCTGCCGTAAAGTATCTGCTTAATGAAACAGCTATGCACACATTGTTGCATGCTTTAGTGATTGCACAAATAGATTATGGTAGTGTGATTTATGCAGGCTTGCCTGGGAATAAAATGAAGAGATTGCAAACTCTTCAAAAAGCAGCAGTTAGACCATTAGGTAATAAGTTACCCCGTTATTTATTCATTACCATTGGTTGCTCGTTAAAAGTAGAGTCTGTTTGAAGGTGCTTACCTTGGCATACAACCACCCTATTTACATACCTTAGTTATACCTTGTATGTCAGGTAGAGTTCTTAGATCCTTACAGGATTTTAGAATTGTGGTTCCATCTAGGGCTAGAGTTAGAAGGGATTGGACCAGAAAGAGAGCTTCCTCCTGTCTGGCACCACATCTATGGAATAAATTACCAAAAAGTATACCAGCCGAAGCTACCTTATAGAAATTTAAGGCAATGCTTAAAACTTTTATTTTTATCAAGCTTTTGATACTTCGGAGATAGTGTATACGAGAATTTACTGAGAAAGCTGCAATTGGGAAGATGCTACTTTTCTATATGAAGACAATGTTAAATGGGAGAATGATGACTTGTATGATGATGTTTTAGGTCTTTCCTGTCTTATTATTTGAAGTTCTTTTCCTTTATATGTATATTTTATTATTTATTAACCACCATTGCGGTATATAAAATTTTGTAGTACACACTAAACATTTTGTATGGTTAGTATCTATCCATGTAAATATATTTCATGCATATTGGATTTAGCTCACACGTGTCTCACTAATAGCTTGAGATGTGTTACATTCAGGTACAGTAGATATTTTCCTGGAGGGCTTACAATCTAAGAGGCCCTTGTACTAAAGCTTAGCAAATGCTAAGGGAATTGGGATGTGCTATGTTGCAAATCCTATTTTATACCTATGGGCCACCTGGAACTTAGCACACACTAATGTCTATTAACGCATGCTAAATTTAGTAAAAGGCCCTCCAAGTTTGTACATGAGCAATAGAAGGTTCTGCACTTTTCCAAGATCACAAAGGACCAGAGTAAGATTTAAGCCAGGTTTCTTTGGTTCTCATTTTGCTGCTCTAACCATTAGGCTACTCTTCCACTCCATTTTCATTGTGATACCCTGAAAACCAGGAGCCGAGGGAACATTTTAAGACTGGCTTGAGAAACACAGTTTTAGATATCAGTAAACCCTGATCTTTATGGGACCCTGATATCTAAATGACAATCCTGTCATCTAGTACACTCACACAATTCGTCCACACTTCTGGAAACCAGCTTTACCACATCATTAAGTCAGAATACACTTAGTGAGTTGTATGTAGAAATTATAATTAGTGCCAATTAGTACTCATTATTGCTTGTTAAGTGCTGTTATCAGTGCTCATTAGCTTGTTAAGGGGCCCTTTTACGTAGCGGTGGTAAGCCCAACGTTGGCTTACTGCTTCCTAAAAGGGAAGCACTGTCGGGCTACTACAGCAGACCTGGTACTTCCCTCCCCTAGCGCACGCCATTTCCAGCGCTGCAAAAATATTTCAATTTTTATAGCGCTGGTGTGTACCCAGTGGTAATCGAGCAGTGCCGCGCACTGCCCAGTTACCACCAGGTTAGTGCAGGAGCCCTTACTGCCACCTCAATGGGTGTTGGTAAGTGCTCCACCCCAAAATGGCCAAGAGGCAAGTTCTTCACTTGCCACATGGCCATTTCTTGAAAACCCCCCAAAGACCTGCCTTTTACCCGCTGTGGTAAAAAGGGGTCTCGGCGTGCATCAAAAACAAATGCCGATGCCAGCACAGGCCCCCTTTTGCCTCAGCTTCGTAAAAGGACCCCTAAGTTTACTAAATTGCATGTATTGTTATAGAATCCACTTGGAATTTGGCACAGATCTCTAGGCAAGCTATATAGAATCTGGGTGTAAGCCCTTTTGAAGCACAGTCATAAAAATGGCATTTTTCTAATTGTTGAATTTCTGGCTGTGTACTAATGTCAGCAAATGCACATGGAGGCGTATTTTCAAAGCACTTAGACTTACAGAGTTCCATAGATTACCACGTAACTTTGTAAGTCTAAGTGCTTTGAAAATGAGCCCCATGGCCATTTAAAAAAATTAACATGGAAGCTGTAATCCGTTGGGTTGGTCGTGAGCCCTTGGGCCCTGGCCGAGGCCAGCAGAGCGCCGACCCAGGCTAAGGGGAGACCGACCCACCACCACACACCCCAACTACACAATACCCCTAAGCTACCCTCCCCCGTAGTACCTCAGGAAGAAAGGGAAATAGGCATACAGGCGGGCCTCACGGCCGAACCGGAACCCAGGCACGCAGAGCCACTCGTGCAGGCCTCACGGCCGAACTGGAACCCAGACACACACAGGGAGGGGTGAAAGAACCCTGAGGGCCCCCCGGGACCCCAAAATGTCAGATATGCACTAACCCCAGCAATAGGGCAGAGGGAGTAACAAAAGAACCAGAGCGGAGCCACACCTTCCCAGGGGACTAGCGCAAGACAGGGGAGCTAATACCGCAAGCCAAAAGGGGTGAGATAGCCCCCAGCCAGAGACCAGAGGTACAAGACACAAAAGGGAGGCAGAAAGCCCTTGCCTCAATCCCACTGAAGACAGAGGCAGAGACACAGTATACAAAGTACACAAAGGGTTAAACTCACTGAGCCAGCAGACCCAGGGAAGAGAAATCTTTAGAGTAAGCAATCAAAGAGAAAGCACAGCCCTACTGAACAAACACACAGTCAGAGGCAGGGACACAATACATACAGTACACAAAGGGTTAAACTCACTGAGCCAGCAGACATGGGGAAGAGAAATCCTTAGAGTAAACAATCAACTGGAGAGGACGCTCTCAGACAAGCAGCCTAGCTGAAACGGAGGCTAAACAAACCCCAGCCCCCACTGATGAACAAGGAAATGTTAAATGTTAAGTAGTAGCTGGATTCCCACAGAGAACTGCAGGCAGTAAAGGGAAGCCCAGCTGGAGGCAAGAGAATGGATTACTCACACATGCACACGCTGCCCCCCAGCTAACACAAACAGAAGGGAAAGGAAAGAAATCCCTAAACAGGAAAACTCAGATCAAAGTCAGAACACAACAACGTACTGACAGAGAACTGCACGGCTTTAGTCACACAGGGAAAGTAACGCCAAAGCAAAGTAAGTAGCAACATGCAGGCTTAAGTACTACCCACTGACGTCAGCACAAACCCTGGCAGCCAATCAAAAGAGATGTCCCCCCCACTCCCTCTGCCAAACTGGCTGAATCATAACAGGAGCTGACATATTTTGTTACATTTGTACCCCACACTTTCCCACTCATGGCAGGCTCAATGTGGCAATGGAGGGTTAGGTGACTTGCCCAGAGTCACAAGGAGCTGCCTGTGCCTGAAGTGGGAATTGAACTCAGGTCCTCAGTTCCCCAGGACCAAAGTCCACCACCCTAACCACTAGGCCACTCCTCCACTTGGTTACCACATACTAATGTCAGCACACTAGCCGAATACTGCATCCATGCCGATTCTCCACCCCCGACATGCCCCCGCTAAAATTAAAAAAAAAAATAATTACTCTGCAGTTAGAATGAGCAGATGCCAAAACTAGCACAGAACACTTTAGTACATACTGTGTTAAGCCATTTTTGCTGTATTAGGATGGAACAATGGGCTTAGCACATGGGAAAGTCCTGCATTAGAGTGTGTTCAGCCTATTTCATAGAGCAGTTTAGTAAAAGGGTCCCTTAGATTATAAAGCTTCTTGGAACAAAGAATTACCTACTGTACCTGAATGTAATTCACCTTGAGCTGCAGCTGAATAAAGGCATGCTCTAAGTTCAGAATCCCTTCTCTATTACAATGTTGTCTCTTGCCATAGCAGCCAACTTTTCAAAATTATTGGGAGGTGCTAAACCCAACAGAAATCACCTTTACCTGGACACAGTCAAATATGTTGTTCAATATTGGAGGTGTTCAAGCACTCACAGCACCCACAGAACTGGCTCTTATGTCTCTTGCCCAGATACTAACAGCCCAGGTCTCAAGAGGGTCAGAAAATAAGTATATGAATGGATTCTGAGAAATTATGCTGTGCTTCCCTAATAACTGATACTAGACAATGTGCATTACAATACTGAAAAAAGGGAAAAAAAACAATTAATTTCTTTTTATGTTTGTCACAAAATGCCTAGCCACCTGCCTGGGGTTACCCCACGGTCACTTAGAGGGTGTGTCCTCAGCACAGCTCAGGTGCACCTGCACCTGCCGCTGGTGCTCTACACTAGCATCCTCCTCCTCCCACTGACTGAGTCACAACTGCCTCTGGGTGAGTCTCCCACTCTCAAATCATCCCCAGTGATTTCTAGGTTACTGGAGCCACACTCCCAGTGGTCCAACAGTTCCCAGAAAGCACTCACAGACCCAACACACAAACCACCAGGATTCTTTATCAGTCCAGACAAACAGGGTGAACAATTATGTTTATTCTCTTAAAAAATATTGAACAGTGGATCAAAATAGTGTAATTGGCAAGCAATAACAAGTAACTGAAATAAGGATCGATCATAGCACTAACTAAACACTTGCATACTTCCTAGAAAGTGCCTGGGGAGATCAGGGCATATCTCTGTTCACTTAACTTCAACAAAAGAGATCTCTCTCTCTCCTTCTCCCAGGCTGAAACTGAAGCAACAGCCAGCCCTGAACAGTCAAGTTTCAAATAAACACTGGGTACATCACTACGGGCACTTCCTATTATCTGTGTGTCAAATAAAAGAAAAAGAAGTCAGTCCTCTTTAACAGCTTTAAGCATAAACATGCTCCATCTGCTGGCCAAACAGGAGAAATACACTTCAGACATATTTAAGACAGGAAAATATCCAATATATTTTACAGGCTTAAAACACACTGTTTCTTCACAGTGTTTATTTGCTCTTTTAAACTATATAAACATTTTGTTGACTGTACTCACAGCTTTCTGGTTTTCCATATGCAAGGGGTTCTGGGGCTGGACTGGGCCTTTCTAATTTGTGTTGCTAACCACCAAAAAAAGACAGGATTCAGCCTGCATTAGAGCTTTCCTGGTATCCTTCAGAAACCAAACAGAAGGGGTTCCTATCAAATATCTGATGTACTCTCAGATCACTTACCACTTAAGGAACGTATCGCGTTCAAGGTATGCTCACTAGTTCATAAAATGATCCATGGAGACGCACCAGCTTACATGTCAGACCTGATTGACTTACCACCTAGGAATGCCAAAGATCATCCCACACATTCCTTGATCTGCACTTCCCCAGCTGCAAAGGAATGAAATACAAACTAATGCATGCGTCAAACTTCACCTACCTGAGCACGCAGTTATGGAATGCAGTGCCGCGCAGCTTGAAATCGATTCACGAAAGAATGAACTTCCGCTCATTACTGAAGACCCTTCTCTTTACTAAAGCCTACACAAAGATCAACCAATGTGAATGTGCACAACTCGCTCATTTATATTCAGAATTGTCTCTTAATATCTGCTTGTATACTATTACTTTGTTTTATTATCATCATGCTGACCAAAACCCTGCAATACTAAATGTTTATTTACTAACATTCTTCCACTACTCATGATGTATTGTAAGCCACTTTGAGCCTGCAAAGAGGTGGGATAAGGTGGGATACAAATGCAACAAATAAATAAATAAAAAATCAGTGTATTCTGAGTTGTAGGAATCATTTTTTTTGTAGTTGATAGTTTGTTGAAGATTATATAATAAGAAACAAACACACACACAGGTCATTGCATGGGGGGGGGGGGGGGGGGAGGGAGGAATTAGCTAGTTCATTTGGGTTGGGATAGTAAATAAATATGTTATGTTGTTTGCACTATACTGAGAAGTAGGAATCTGACCTCTGTTCTTCTGCAGTAAGCTGACTATCCATGAAGGGAATTTCCATATCATTTGCCAAACTCTTAAAGCCCATTATTATAAATGTTTACCTTTCTTCTCTGTAAACCACCATACCACATACATAAAACTCTCTAGAATTATCAAAAGAGATTCATCTTTTAAATATGTTTGTTGGGTAATTCAATCTACCTTTATGTTTGATCCTTTCTCTAGCCTGGATGCCCCCTTGTTAACTCCCCGTGTGTATTGTACTTGTCTTCAGCTATTTCTTAATAATCTGGTGTTTTTATACAGTCATGAAGCACATCAATAAATGACAGAGTGGTTCAGTTAGTCAGCATTCTGGGAAATCCTTTGCTGTACTGAAGAACTGTAAATCTCTGTTATTGCTTCCCACAGCACAAATAAAGAATAATATTTTATTTTCCTGACGTTCCGTTGCTAATTTTTTTTCATTCATGCTGAGTAGAAGACCAAAGTTATCAAGTTTAAGAACATAAAAGCATAAGAATAGCCATAGAGGGGCATAATCGAACGAAAACGTCTATCTCCATGGGCGTTTATCTCCGACAACGGGTCCGTGAAGGGGCGGACCGAACCGTATTTTTGAAAAAAATAGACGTCCATGTTTTATTCGACAATTTGTGAGCTGGGCGTTTTTGTTTTTCAGCGATAATGGAAAATGAAAGCGCCCGGCTCAAAAACGAATAAATGCAAGGCATTTGTTCATGGGAGGGGCCAGGATTCGTAGTGCACTGGTCCCCCTCACATGCCAGGACACCAACCGGGCACCCTAGGGGGCACTTTTAGAAAAACAAAAAAAGGTAAAAGAGCTCCCAGGTGCATAGCACCCTTCCCTTGTGTGTTGAGCCCCCCAAAGCCCCCTCAAAACCCACTGCCCACAAGTCTACACCATTACTATAGCCCTAAGGGGTGAAGGGGGGCACCTACATGTGGGTACAGTGGGTTTGGGGGGGTTGGACGACTAAGCATTAAGCAGCACAATTGTAACAGGTAGGGGGGGATGGGCCTGGGTCCACCTGCCTGAAGTCCACTGCACCCCCTAACAACTGCTCCAGGGACCTGCATACTGCTGCCAGGGAGGTGGGTATGACATTTGAGAGTGAAAATAAAAAGTTGTGAAACATCATTTTTTGTGGTGGGAGGGGGTTCGTGACCACTGGGGGAGTCAGGGGAGGTCATCCCCGGTTCCCTCTGGTGGTAATCTGGTCATTTAGGGCACTTTTTGGGGCCTTATTCGTGAAAAAACAGGGTCCAGGAAAAGTGCCCTAAATTCTAGCTACAAACGCATACTTCTTTCCATTATCGGCGAAAGGCGCCCATCTCTGTTCGGGTGAAAACCATGCCCCAGTCCCGCCTTCACCACGCCTCCTACACGTCCCCGTCAACTTTGTACGCTTCCGCGATGGAGTGCAGTTGAAAACGTCCAAGTTCGGCTTTCGATTATACCGCGTTATTCGTTTTTGTGAGATAAACGTCCATCTCCCGATTTAGGTCGGAACTTGGGCGTTTTTCTCATTCGATTATAAGCAGGATACTGGGTCAGACCAATGGTCCATCTAGCCCAGTATCCTGCTTCCAACAGTGGCCAATCTAGGTCACAAGTACCTGGCAGAAACCCAGTTATTAGCAACATTACATGCTACCAATCCCAGGACAAACAGTGGCTTCCCCCATGTCCATCTCAATAACAGACTATGGGATTTTCCTCCAGGAACTTGTCTAAAACTTTTTAAACCTAGATATACTAACCACTGTTACCACATCTTCCAGCAATGAGTTCCAGAGCTTAACTATTCTTTGAGTGAAAAAATATTTTCTCCTATGTGTTTTAAAGGTATTTCCATGTAAATTCATTGTGCCCGGTTTTTGTACTCTTTGACAGAGTGAAAAACTAATTCATTTTTACCCATTCCACACGTCTCAGAATTTTGTTGACCTCAATCATATCCCCCCTTAGCCATTTCTTTTCCAAGCTGTGGAGCCCTAACCTCTTTAGCCTTTCCTCATATGAGAGGAGTTCCATCCCCTTTATCATTTTGGTCACTCTTCTTTGAACTTTTCTAATTCCACTGTATCTTTTTTCAGATATGGTGATCAGAATTGAACAGAATACTCAAGGAGAGGTTGCATCAAGGTGCTATATAGAGGTATTATAATATTCTTGGTCCGCATTCCTTTCCTAATAATTCCTAGCATTCTGTTTGCTTTTTTGGCCACCGACGCCGTGCACTAGATAGAAGATTTCAGCGTATTGTCTACAATGACACCTAGCTCTTTTTCTTGAGTGCTGTCTCCTAAGGTGGACCCCAGTATGAGGTAACTATGATTTGGATTATTCTTCCCAGCATACACCTTGACTGGTTGAGTACTGAATATCAGCGCTTAATTCCAAGTGCTGCCTCTACCCCGGAACACCATCAAAAAGCCAGTTTTGAGATAGGTACCATCTCTTAGCATTTAGGTGCATGCAATTTCTTTGGAATGCCTCTGCCCCATCCTTGGCCATGCCCTCTTTTGAGCTGTGTACTAGTGGATTTGAGTGTCCCGTGGATTTGCACATAGGAAGATGCGCACACAAATTCCAATTACTGCCAATTAACTGCAATAACAAAATGAGGGGTCCTTTTACAAAGGTGCGCTGAAAATGGCTTGTGGTAGTGTAGGCGCGGGTTTTGGGCACACACCGATCCATTTTTCAGCGTGCCTGTAAAAAAGTCCTTTTAAAAATTTTTGCCAAAATGGACTTGTGGCAAAATCAAAATTGCTGCACATCCATTTTGGGTCTGAGACCTTACCACCAGCCATTGACCTTGCGGTAAAGACTCACGTGGTAACCAGGCAGTAATGACCTATGTGCATCAAATGCCACTTGGCATGCGTCCGTTAGACACGTCTGAAAATAAAAGAGGTCCTTTAACAAAGGTGCACTGAAAAATGGCTTGTGGTAGTGTAGGCGTGGGTTTTTGGTGCATGCTGATCCATTTTTCAGTGTGCCTGTAAAAAAGGCCTTTTAAAAATTTTTGACGAAAATGGACATGCAGCAAAATGAAAATTGCCACGTGTCCATTTTGGGTCTGAGACCTTACCACCAGTCATTGACCTAGCGGTAAAGTCTCACGCGGTAATAACCTTCGCATCAAATGTCACTTGGCACACGTCCGATATTTGCGGCCGAAAATAAAAATTATTTTTAAGATGTATGTATTGGATGTGCACCAAAAATGAAATCAGAACTGTGTAAGCTTTGACTTATCTTTGTTCACTTTGGGCTTGTAAAGCAGGTGGCAAAACCTGCTCAGCACAGCTGCTTCAATAGCTTTAACAGTTATAAGATCCCTAGGCAAAATCATCAAGTCTGTTTTTTTTCCAGTTACTTTGCAACTAATTCACTTAGGAAAGGAGGACCTCTTTAGAAGAATCTATAATGATGGTTCTTCCATTCCTAGTATTTGAAAATCTGTTGCAACTCATTTAATAGATATATTGCAGAGATTAAAATAACAATAACAATCTATTTTAAAATCAGTAATTCTTCCTGAATTAGAGTGCAGTTCTTATAGAAATGCATATGACATCCATAATAATTCCAAAGTAATCCTTTTTAAGAAATGATATTTAAGGATGATGATATTGAGGAACTGAAGAAATCTCAGTGAACCTGGAAGACTTAATAAGCCAAAGATGCAATAAACTGGACCAGATTATATACACCCCAGGGTACTGAAAGAACTCAAAAATGAAATAGCAGATCTACTATTAGTAATCTGTAATCTGTCATTAAAATCATCCACGGTACCTGAAGATTGGAAGGTGGCCAACACAATACCAACTTTTTAAAAGGGTTCCAAGGTGGTCCAGGAAATTATAGACCAGTAAGCCTGATGTCAGTGTTGGGCAAAATGATAGAAACTATTATAAAGAACAAAATTACTGAACACATAGACATGGAAAGTCTTGCCTCACCAATATGCTACATTTTTTTGAAGGTGTGAACAAACACGTGGATAAAGGTCAGAAAGCTTTTGACCAAGTCCCTTATGAGAGACTCCTGAGAAAATTTAAAAGCCATGGGATAAGAGGTAATGTTCTACTGTGGATTGTGAGCTGGGTAAAAGATAGAAAACAGAGAATAGGTTTAAATGGCCAATTGTCTCAATGGAGGAAGGTGAACAGTGGAGAGCCTCAAGAATCTGAACTGGGACCTGTGCTTTTTGCCATATTTATAAACTATCTGGAAATGGGTATGATGAGTGAGGTGATCAAATTTGCAGATGACACAAACTATTCAGAACTGCTAAACTGCAAGCAGACTATGGGAAATTGTAGGGGCATTTTGGGAGGCTGGAAGACTGGGTATCCAAATGTGGACAGGTATGATGTGATGCACATTGGGAAGAATAACACAAATTATATAGTAGCTGCATGATGCTACATTCCACATCAGGAGTCACCACCAAGGAAAAAGATTTAGGGGTCATTATGGACAATACATTCAAATCTTCTGTTTAGTGTGCAATGGCAGTCAAAAAAGCAAACAGAATGTTAGGGATTATTAGGAAAAGAATAGAGAATAAAAGAGAATGTCAAAATGCCTCTGTATCGCTCCCTGGTGAGACCACATCTTAAATATTGTATACAATTCTGGCCAGTAAATCTCAAAAAAGATGTAGTGGAACTGAAAAAGATACAAAGAAGGGCAACCAAATTGCAGGAAACTTCACAGAATGAACTTGAAAGTACCGGATGCCTAAGTAGTGAAGTGAGAACGACGATTTAAAGTGTATACATTGTTGCCATAGTATAATTTTTAAAGACTGACTCTGCTGCTTTGTATCCAATAGAGTGACCTGCCACGGACCCTGAAGAAGGTTCGAAACTTTGGCCATAGTTGGCCGTGGCGTACTGATAACGCTGAGCAATGAGTACAGATAAGTTTTGCTACTAAAACATATACTAATTAAAATTGAATTATAAGGAATAATTTATGGTGGATGGAGGGTTTTTTTTGCCTATGATGAGTATGAATGCTCCTTGATACAGAAGGCTTATTGCCACATCAAGTAGAAGCTTCCTTTTTGAGGCTTTTTCCTCCATTTTTTACATATTCTTATCTCTTCGTGTTGGATAAGAGTATGATGCCTGCAGTTAGATAATTAATAGAGTCGTGATTCTCTGAAGGGGACTATATAACTGGTGTAAGTGTTCACATAAGTTCCAGTGATACTCATGCAACTGACAGTATAGGGTTCCACCCGGACTCTCCCTATGTGTATGTCTACCTTTATAATGCACACTATGTAAGATACTCATGTATTCACAGATTAGCACTCAGGAAAAGTTTTGACATATATGTGCGTGTAAGTACACATATGCATAATATGCCATTACTCTAATGATTTATACATTATAATAGGTGCAGAACTGCTAGTGCATACTCTAAAGAACTATTCAAAGACACATGTGGCCATTGTCAACACAGGCTGCATATGTACTTTTATTCCTAATTTCAACACTGTTATTGAAAAATTTTCATAAAATACAAACAATAACTATATAACAACATAGGAAACGTACAAAAAAAAAAAAGGAATAGAAAACAACATGGTGGGGAGAAACTTAAACATATAAAAATGAATGTTGTGCTTTTCTTTTTAAATTGCTCGCTATATCTGCTTATTGTTTTAACTGTTTTATTCACCAAACAGTAAGGGGTCCTTTTACTAAGGTGTGCTAACAAATGGCCTGCGCTGGTATAGATGAGTGTATTGGACGCGCACAGGTCCATTTTCCAGCGCACCTGCAAAAAAGGCCTTTTTTGCCGAAAATTGATGTGCGGCAAAACAAAAATCAGCACACGTTCATTTTGGGCCTCAGATCTTATCGCCACACATTCACTTAGTGTTAAGGTCTCACGTGTTAACCGGGAGTTAATCATCAGCATGCGTTCACTGCCGATTACCGCCCGATTGCGCCACATGGTAGAAAATAGAAATTATTTTCTGCCATGCATATTGGACGCGCGTTGAAATTAGAATTACTAACAGAGGTATGCAGTAGCCGGGTGGTAGTTCTAATTTGATGTGCATTGTACGTGCGTCTTAGTAAAGGGCCCCTAAGTGAGTTGCAAAGAAGAGGAGTGTTTCGTGGAAGGCTGAAGGCAAAAAGCTGCTCAATGTATAACTTACCCATTGAAGTGCAGACAGGTAAGTAACCGGTTTAACTTCATGAATGCTAATTCTAAAAGGGGGAACATATTTTAACCCCCTGGTTCTATTTATGGTGTCGATCCAAGATGTGCGCCCAACTAATTTGGCTAATGAGCCAATTCATGCCAATCATTTGGTGCTAACTGGCACTAATTAGCACCAATTTGAATTTGTGTGCGCATCTTGCTATGTGTTATTCTATAATAATGTGTGCCCAGATCCCATAGCACGCAACCCAAAAGGGGAAATGGCCATGGAAGGTGCATGGCTGGCTCAGGAGCATTCCTAATATTTGCGTGCAGTGTTATAGAATACTGGGGGGGGGGGGGGGGGGTGCCCAATATGTTGTCACACAGAGACAATAGTAGGCCATACATGAGAGTGTGCCAGTATGTGTATTAAAGGACCAACAATGACTATCATGATGTCACAGCAGAGCCTTTCCCCATACCCTGACTCACTGGCAGGCATCAGCAGGGGTCGGAGTGGAGACTCGCCATCCTCTCCTAGTATCCTCAAGTTGCGTCTTTAATGCGGTCTGCACCAGCATCATAGGCACACCAGAAGATCTTTTAAAGGGCCTACAGTGCAGGGATGGGCTGGGTCCTTTTCAGGGCCACTCCAGGACTCAGTTCCACTGTGCCTCCCCCCAAGGGTCCTTTCCAGGGTCACTCCAGGTCCTGGTTCGGCCAGGCCTACCCCCCCCCCCAAGGGCCCCCTTCAGGGCCATCCCACTCCTCCATGCTTCTTGAAGTGACTCGCCTAACATCAGATGGGACTTCTACACCTACTGTTGGTTGGTTGCAGCCTAAGGGCTCACCCCTCCCTAGAACTGTGACACATGATCTTTAGAAAACTTGGATATTGTTACGGGTGTAAGAAAAGCCTGATGTGACAAAAAGAAAAACGATTGTGTGACTGAAGGAAAGAACTGTGTTAAATTATGTTCAAGTACATGTTCTCAAACCTTTTGCACTCCTGTAACTTTATCTGATAATCATGATCTCAAAATCTTATAGAATTTGGAGCTAGAGTGGGGGTAAGCACGAAAGATCTAGAAACCACTTCCAGTTCTCAATCTGATAAATCTTGTGTGCTGTGTAAAAGAGAATGATGTAACTGGAGTCAGTTATAGTAATGAGTTTGCAGGGGATTGATTTCAGCTAGCAAGTTGTAAAAAAGGTTTGAGACGGCCAAAAACCAGGAGTTGATCTATGGTCCAGAAGTCCATTTTATCTAGCTTGTTGGCCATTTTGGTCACGTAGGTACTGATGTGGAACACAAATCATAAGTCATGAGGAGTGAAGCAAATTGTGATTATTACTTCCTACTAAAAAATAATGGAAAAAGGCCTCAGAACTCAATGGGTGTAAACTGTCATGCAAACCACCAGCTCTCAATCATCGGTTTAAAAAAAAAACAACCTCCCAGTCTTTAATTGAATTTGTAAATTTCAAATATCTTCCATTATTTCAAAACAGTTTTTTAAAATTTCTTTAAATGTTAAAGCAGTGTGAAGGTTGAGTGTGAACCTGTGAATTCATGAAGGTCATTTCCCCCTGAGACAGCAGGACAAGGCACTGCGAAACGTTGACCAGCGCTGGGGTGACCAGTTGATTTACAACAGAAGTTATGTGAAAATTTTATTTTAAAAAGTGTTTTGGAAAAAATGGAAGATATTTGAAATTTATAAATTCAATTAAAGACTGCAAGGTTTGTTTGTTTTTGGGTATTTTTTTTTTTAAAGCGGATGATTGAGAGCTGGTGGTGTACATGACAGTTAACACCCATTAAGTTCTGAGGCTTTTTTCCTCCTTTTTTTGTAGGATTTAATCATCACAATTCAATGTCAAGAAGATTTTTTTCAACACTGATAGAGTGGAGTTTGACTAGGATTTTGTGGTGCTGATGTGGACACACATGTGCCTAAATGATGTCTTATAAAATAGCAACTGGTGCGATCATATCTGATTTTAAATGATGGTGCATAATTAGCTGCTGGGCATGTTGGGCATGGGAGTATGGGCATAGCATGAAACATTTTAATTTATGTATGCATCAAAACAAATATTTATAGCAGCTCTAAGCTGATATACAAGTTCGCACCTTTATGCTAGTGTTTTATAAAGATCATTAGGCACCTATCTTTATAAAATAGGCTTAACAAAGGTGCCTTAAGTGGCACTTTAACTAGGCATCTCCTGTGAAAATTACCCTCCACACATATAACTGGCTGTTTAAAGTTACACATGGATGTTCAAAGCTGACACTTAAAGTGCCATTTGAAGAGTGAGATGAAGGAAGCTATTAGTGCTAAAAGAAAATCCTTCAGAAAATGGAAGAAGGATCCAACTGAAAATAATAGGAAACAGCATCAGGAATGGCAAGTCAAATGCAAAGCGCTGGTTAGGAAGGCAAAGAGACACTTTGAAAAGCAGATTACGTTGGAGGCAAAAGCACATAATACATTTTTTTAGGTATATTAGAAACAAGAAGCTGGTAAAAGAATCAGTTGAACCGCTAGATGACCGAGGGGTAAAAGGAGTACTCAGGGAAGACAAGGCCATAGCGGAGAGGTTAAATTGATTCTTTGCTTTGGTTTTCACCAAAGAAGATATGAGTGAGATACCAATGCCACAAATGGTATTCAATGCTGATTAGTTAGAGAAACGGAAACAAATCTCTGTAAACCTGGAAGATGTAATGGGGAATTTGACAAATTAAAGAGTAGCAAATTGCCTGGACCAGATGGTATATATCCCAGAGTACTGATAGAATTAAAAAATGAACTTGCAGAGCTATTGTTAGTAATATATAATTTATCTTAAAAATCAAACATGGTATCAGAAGATTGGAGAGTGGCCAATTTAATGCTAGTTTTTAAAAAGGGTTCCACAGGTGATCCGGGAAATTATGGATTAGTGAGCCTGATGTTGGTGCCAGGCAAAATGATAAAGACTATTATAAAAAACAAAATTTCAGAACATATAAATAAACATGGAATAATGAGACTGAGTCAACATGGATTTTGTGAAGGGCAATCTTGTCTCATCAATCTAGCGCATTTTTTTTTTTGAAGGGGTAAATGAATGGATAAAGGTGAGTCACTCAATACTGTGTATCAGGATTTTTAAGACACATTTGACAAAGTACATCATGAAAGATTCCTGAGGAAATTAGAAAGTCATGGGATAGGAGGTAATGTCCTGTTGTGGATTAAAAACTGGTTAAAAGATAGAAATACAGAGAGTAGGTTTAAATGGTCAGTATTTTCAATCGAGAAGGATAGATAGAGGGGTTCCCCAGGGGTCTGTGCTGGGACTGCTGCTTTTTAACATGTTTAAAATTATCTAGAGATGGGAATATGTAGTGAGATTAAATTTGCCAATAGCACAAAGTTATTCAAAGTTGTTAACTCACAAGAGGATTGTGAAAAATTGCAAGATGACCATACAAGACTGGGAAACCGGGCATCCAAATGGCAGGTGATATTTAATGTAAACAAATGCAAAGTGATGCATGTGGGAAAGAGGAACCCATGCTATAGTTAAATGATGCAAGGTTCCACATTAGGAGTCTCCACCCAGGGAAAATGTCTATAAAATACTGAGTGGAGTGGAATGGTAGACATGCATTGCATGTTTACTCTTTCCAAAAATAGTAGGACAAGGGAACATACAATGAAGTTAATATGTAATAAATTTAAGACAAACTGGAGAAAATATTTCTTCACTCAACGTGTAATTAAACTCTGGAATTTGTTGTCAGAGAATGTGGTAAAATCAGTTAGCTAAGCAGGGTTTAAAAAGGGTCTGGATAATTTCCTAAAAGAAAAGTCTATAAGTCATTATTAAGATGGACTTGGGGAAAATTCACTGCTTATTTCTAGGATAAGCAGCTTAAAATCTGTTTTACCATTCTGGGATCTTGTAAGGTACTTGTGACCTGGATTGGCCACTGTTGAAAACATAATACTGGGATTGATGGATCTTCAGTCTGTCCCAGTATGGCAACGCTTATGTTCTTATGTAAAATACTTTAAAAATGGGCTAATTTTATAACAGAATTTATATGTGAAAAAGTCCAAAATGGCACCCGTGGAGGGGCATAATCGAACACAAACGCCTATCTCCATGGGCGTCTATGGCCGAAAACGGGTACATGAAGAGGCGGGACAGACCGTATTTTCGAAAAATTGGGCGTTTTTCAGCTGGGCGTTTGTTTTTTTTAGCGATAATGGAAACTAAAAACGCCCAGCTCAAAAACGTCCTAATCCGAGCCATTTGGTCGTAGGAGGGGCCACAATTCGTAGTACACTCACCCCCCTGACATGCCAGGACACCAACTGGGCACCCTAGAGGTCAGTGCAGTGGACTTCAGACAACGCTCCCACATGCATAGTTCCCTTACCATGGGTGCTGAGCTCCCAACCCCCCTCCCCCAAAACCCACTACCCACAAATGTACAACACTACCATAGCTCTTAGGAGTGAAGGGGGCACCTACATGTGGGTACAGTGGGTTTTGGAGGCCTCCCATTTACCCTCACAAGTGTTACAGGTAGGGGAGATGGGCCTGGGTCCACCTGGCTGAAGTGCACTGCGGTACCCACTAAAAGTGCTCCAGGGACCTGCATACACGTAGGCCTCTAGGACTTGTTGCTGCTATATAACATTGGCACACCAGTTGACACCTGAAGACTAATCTCTCCAAAAACGTTGTTTATTGGAATAAGCACGCTTACTCACAGTTAACTGCAGATCAGAGGTTGTGCCCCACTGGCAACGAGTCTCGCTGGTACTGAGATTAGCAGTAGGTCAGAGCTGGCAGAATGCTGTACAATGCCCTCTTTCAGCTACATTCAAGGTAGGAACTAAGTTCTGTAACGTGGCTAACACGTGAAAGGGATCTAAAACTAGCTTACAAAAATGGCCACTACCTCATGGACTACCGGAAACAAAACAGGGCACACTCTGACCCAGTAAGCAGAGGGAAAAGCACCATGGGAGTAGAGCCTACCAACTACCAACATCGTGAGCATTTTCCACAAGCTACTGGAATCAATACCCTACACACACCACAATGCATTGCTGATGTGACTCTGCAGTGCGCATAACAGAAAAGGTGTCACACTCACCCGAGAGCCACATCAGAACCAGGGAAAGGCTGTCAGAGGATAGAACACATTCTGCTGTCATGGAGGTGGGTACGGCATTTGAGGCTGGCATACAGGCTGGAAAAAAAAGTTTTTAAAGTGGGTTTTTTTGGTGGGAGGGGGTTAGTGACCACTGGGGGAGTCCGGGGAGGTCATCCCTGATTCCCTCCAATGGTCATCTGGTCAGTTGGGGCACTTTTTTGGGACCTGTTCGTGAAAAAAAAGGGTCCAAAAAAAGTGACCCCCAAATCGCGGTAAAAACACCTTTTTTTTTCCGATTATCAGCTAAAGATGCCCATCTCTCCTCGGCCGATAACCACACCCCAGTTCCGCCTTCACCACACCTCTGACACGCCCCCATCAACTTTACCCGTTTCCGCGACGGATTGCAGTTGGAAACGCCCAAAATCGGCTTTCAATTATACCGATTTGGGCGCCCACGGGAGAAAGACGCCCATATCCCGATTTGGGTCGCAATATAGGCGTTTTTCTCTTTCGATTATAAGCAGGATTGTATACTTATTTAAGGGGCCCTTTTACTAAAACTTAGTGTATGCAAACGAAATTAGCATGCACGAAATGCTAAGAAGTCCAAAAGGTGTAAAATGGGTTCTTATCATTTAGTGCACTATTTCCATTAGTGCATAGTAAGCTTTAGTAAAAGGGTCCCTTATAGAAGCAACATATATATCTATATATAAAATAGACCCTCCCCAAAACTCCAGTGCCAGAGAGATAAGCACAATTGTCCCTTCAGGCTTCTCTCTTAAGTCTAGGCCTAAACAGGAAAATAACCCTCAGTTAAGTATGAGTCCTGTACTACTACTACTATTTAACATTTCTAAAGCGCTACTAGGGTTACACAGCGCTGTACAATTTACATAAAAAGACAGTCCCTGCTCAAAGAGCTTACAATCTAAAGGACAAATGTACAGTTAGTCAAGTAGAGGTCATCAAATTGGGGCATTCAAGATTTCCTGAAAGGTATAAAGGTTAGGTGCCGAAAGCAACATTGAGGAGGTGGGCTTTGAGTAAGGATTTGAAGATGGGTAGGGAGGGGGCTTGGCGTAAGGCACTGGTGTGCTGGAGCTGGCTCGCACTGGCTCACAAGAACCGGTTTTTAAGTTTTTAAAGAATATTGGAAGCCGGTTGTTAAAGTAGGTTCCCCGTGATAACTTTAACAACCAGCTCCCAAACGTTTGGCTCTGGCCCCCTCCTGAACCTCCTTTTACTTTGCTGGTGGGGAAGCCGAGCCCCACCAGCCAAATAAATGGACTGCCACCACTCCCCACTGCTTGTTTCTGGGTCTGAGCAGCAGCAGTCCATTTATTTGGCTGGCAGGGCTCAGCATCCTTGCCAGCAAGGGTATGCACAGCATCCGCATGGGGGGGGGGGGGGGGAGAGCAATGCATTGCCCCCCCCCCCCAATCTACCCATGCCCTCCCCCCCAAATTGCAGGACTGGTTATGTCTGGAGAGAGAGCCCATTGTTAAAATTTTACCAGCACACCACTGGCGTAAGGGCTCAGGAAGTTTATTCCAAGCATAGGGTGAGGCGAGGCAGAATGGGCGGAGCCTGGAGTTGGCGGTGGTGGAGAAAGGTACCGAGAGAAGGGATTTGTCCTGTGAGTGGAGGTTTCAGGCAGGAACGTAAGGGGAGATGAGGGTAGAGAGGTAATGAGGGGCTGCAGACTGGGTGCATTTGTAGGTAAGAAGGAGAAGCTTGAACTGAATGCGGTATCTGATCGGAAGCCAGTGAAGTGATCTGAGGAGAGGGGTGATATGAGTATATTGGTTCTGGCGGTTCTGTAGCATACAAATGCTTTCTGACATACTTACATATCTGTTCTGAAGAAGGTGCAAAAGGATAAGTGTATGTGTGTGTGTGTGAGTGAGTATTATATGCAAATTCTATACAATCAGGTAAAATATTACATTGCAACTAATTTTTTACCGATGTATACTAGCAAGCAATTTCTTAAGAACCTGTTTCCATAAGTATGACAGCTTTATAAAATTACTTCCATTATGTAAGCTATCATTCTATATGGCATTTGGTCAGAAAATAGGCATTTAGTTCTATGCATGCAAAACTGATAGCATGGTATAAAAGCATTTTTTTTATAAAATATGGGTGTACAACAAACAGTGAAAAAATGTGTATTTGAGATGACAGACATCCTAAGAAGCCATTTTACAAAAGAGAATGTATAAGAAAGAGAAGCTTTGCTCGGGGCTTTGCCTGGGTAAATAAGGCTACTTAAACTTTTAAGTGGTGATTTTGCTGCTTATACATGTTAACGGCAGTTTTTGGAAACCTGCATATCTACAGGGAACTAATTAAGAAGCCCTCCCCAAAACTCTGATATTTGCCAATTCAAAATGGTTTTCAGTGCCAGAGAGATAAACACAATTACCCCTTCAGGCTTCTCTCTTAAGTCCAGGCCTAAACAGGAAGATAAGTATCACTCAAAGCAGGTTTAAATGCTGGTGGGGAAAATTTCTCTGTTATACTTTTAATGCTGTTCTAAAATGCAAAATACATATCTATATATCTAGCTCTTTTTCTCTCTATATATATATCTTAAAGATCCACTCAAACAATGTCCAGGACATGAATTCTTCAAATAGGTGTGTGGCATTGGATGTACATGTAGATAGTGGCTTTTCTAAGAATACAAGTAAGAACACAAGAACTGCTACACTGCAGTAAACCAACTCAAGCCCAGTGTCACAAGTACCTGGCAGGAAAAGAGATAAGCAGCGACTTTCCCCAAGTCTACCTTTTAAAATAATACTTTGCGGATTTTTCCTCCACAAACTTGTCCAAACCTTATTTAAACCGCCTATACTAACTGCATTTACCACAATCGTCTGCAACACACTCCAGAGCCTGTGTGCTTTGAATAAAAAGTATCTCCTTTGATTTTAATTTTCAATGTGCTATTTAGTAATTTCATGGTGTGTCCTCCAGTCCAGTGCCATAGACACGGGTGGGCTGCTGCAGGGCCGCCGAGAGCCAGGGCCGGGCCCGGGACAAGGCCACTCCCGCCCCCCCCCCCCCCCGAGGTCACGTCGCCCCCCCGAGGTCACGTCGCATTGCGACCTCCCACCCGAGGTCACCGGGCCACCCGCTGCCAGTGCCGGGCCCTCTGAACTAACCTGAAGCGCCTTCATCTTCGACGCAAGCAGCAGCAGCAGGGCAGACCTCTCCTTCCTTCCCTGTCCCGCCCTCGCGGACGTTACGTCAGGCGAGGGCGGGACACGGAAGGAAGGAGTGGCCTGCCCTGCTGCTGCTTGCGTCGAAGATGAAGGTGCTTCAGGTTAGTTGTGGGAGCGACGGAGAGCGGGTGGGCCGGACTGTGGCGGCGCCGGGCCCCCCCCCCCGGAGGCCCGGGCCCGGGGACTTTTGTCCCCCCAGTCCCCCCCTCTCGGCGGCCCTGGGCTGCTGCTGCACTGGCTCAACCCCCTCCTGCACATACTTAGTTTTTACGCATGCGCAGGAGGAGGGAGGGTCAGCTTGGAGGCATCCCATAGAGAGTGGCACCAGCTGCAGTGAGTATGGGAGTGTTCTGGGGTGCTGAATCAAGACTTCTTCAGCTGGCGAAGCTTGGGGATCCCCACCAGCTCAGGTCTTTATTGAATTTGGGGTCACAGGGGGTGGAGGGAATAGTGTTTGTCCATCCAAAATTCCTCCTTGCCCTACTCCTTTTATCCTGCATCTCTCTCACTCTCCTTCACCCTTGGATCTGGCATTTGCCCACCCCACCCATGGCCCTGCACATCCCACCCCCTCTGTCTTAGCATCTTCACCGGCAACAGCAGTTACATGCATCCATTGCCTGCTCCGGCTTCACAAGTTTCTCTCTGCCTCACTGCATTCACTTCCTATTTCCTCTATGGTGGGACATAGCAGATGGAAGCCTGCGGAGCAAATGTGTGTATCTGCTGCCACACGTGAAGATGCTGCTGTAGATCGAAGAGTGGGGGGGGGGGGGTCAAATGCTGGATCCAGGTTAGGGAGTGTGGAAAGGGAGGTGGCTGCTGCTGAACCTTTTTGGTAAACCAGACAGGGATGGCCTGAGCCAAGAATGGGTGGGCCTGTGCCCACCCAGGCCCACCTATATCTAAGCTACTGCCTTATACAAGATCTAATGTGGTAGCTGGACAAATATCACAGACTTGAAGCACAATCCTGCTGGTAAATTAAATCGGAAGGTTAACCTCAGTGTTAAACATATTCCTACAAAGCAATCATACTCCCATTGGAGCCGACTCTGTGGGTGCTGTGGGTGCTTGAGCACCCCCAATATTGAGAAATTCCTTGTATGTGTCCAGGGAGGGGTTATTTTCATTGGGCTTAGCACCCCTAATAATTTTGAAAAGTTGGCTCCTATGATACTCCAACTTGTGGGCTGCAGCAGTGCCAATCATCTGATCAATGCTTCAAAATAGCTGATATTTCTATATATCATAAGGTGGAGAAAAAGCCAATAGCTGAAAAAAACTCCACCAAGAGTTCACAAGTCCAAGAAGTCCCCTTTTTAGAATAGCACTTAAGTGCAGATCGTGCATCTCACTAAACCTGGTGTAAATTCTGGCACCCAAGTTAGGCCCACTGACCCAGTATTCTATAACTACATGCTCAAATTTTCAGAACACCTCTGATACGCCCATGCTTCTCAAGTGGCCACACCCCCTTTTGAGATGTGCATTATGGGAGTTAGGTGCACTGCTTACAATGGCATGCAGCCATATACATTCACATATGCACATGCTGCTTAATTTTAGGTGAATCCTTATAGAGTTACCTCCTTACCGTTCATAAAGTGCAAAACATTACCGAGTTTTAATAAAAGGCCCCTGTTGAGTTCTGGAAAGTATAAGATATCTGAATTAAGGGAAGGGAGAAAGAAAAAAGAAAATGTAAAACTATATCATAAAGGTGAACACGGACCTAACACTGAGCTGCTATAAACTTGTGGTTACTTACCATCCAGATGGCAGTAACCACATAAGTTATCTTAGAGTAATAATGATGATTTACTGGGAAACCGCAGTCTGAAATAATATATCAAAACTGGTGTATAAATAAAGACATCATACTTATGTTTTTCTGTATTAGTTGTCTGTTCCAAAAAAGCATAATGAGTTTTAATTTAGGCATCAATTCTTGTGCAATTTTCACTCACTTAAATTCATTGTGTGAACTATTGCTAAGTGCATACTTGTAAACTCCAACAAGCCATGTTACTTGCCAAGTGAATGCCCATGACTTAAAGGAGAGCTTGGATGGTTGAATTAATGCATTCAGGGGCCCTTTTACAAAGGTGCACTAAAAAGTGGTCTGCGTTACTTTTAGCGGGTGATTTTCCCATGCTCTCAAGCCACCTCTTAGCTCGTCTGCCAAAAAGCTGAATTTCTATTTACGGCAATAATGGCAAATAATTTTAATTTACGGCAATAAGTCCAAAATTAGCGCCTGGCCATTTAGTATGTCTCCTATTTACTTGGCAGTAAAGGCTCATGTACTACCCCCCGTGGTAATCGGGCAGCATGCGGCAATGTGGCCGTGCTGCCGATTACCGCTGGGAATGCCCCCGCAGTAGAAAATAGAAAATTATTTTTTTACAGTGGGAAACTGTGTACACCAGCTTTGAATTGCTACCGGGCTCCTGCGTTACCCTGGCAGTAGGGCAGATTTGGCACATGCTATCCACACGGTAGCGCTACCATGCTTTTGCAAAATGGCCCCCTAGAGACTAATTTTTATATCCATGCCTAAATCTACAACCCATCAAAATTCAAGGACTAAAGTGTGAAAACCTTGTAAATCAATTTGGTCCCACAATTTGGAAATGATACCCGCTTTTTCTACTCTCAAGCCTTTTATTTCTTACAGCTCCTGAAGTCAACCCTTTCATAGAAATGTTTGTGCAAGCAAAATTTAAAAAAAATTAAAAAAAAATTGTCCAAAAAAACATTGAGGCTCTTTTACTAACATGCGGTAAATTTTACACTTACCATATGGTAAAATTATTGTTTGATAAGTTTAGAGGCTGTGTGGTAGATGCAGGGGGTGTGGTCACAATCTGTCCTGCATTTACCACCCAGGACAGAAGGCTACCAAAGAGGCATCATGTTACATGCAGGGCCTGATAGCCCAGGAGCACCCGAGCTATCAGGCACCACATATAATGTATATAGACCCAGTCTAAAAATAAATAGCTGTGTAGCAAGCAGCTGTGGTGCTCTCCACCCCCTATACTGTCCCTCCTTATGATACCCTTCAAGTCAGCACTTCCACTCTCACCCTGACCCCCAATAACAACCCCCCAAGCCCAAACAAAAAGATCCAGTACTCCCCGAGCCAGCACCTTGAACTCCCAACTCACACTCTGCCTCTCCCAGTCAAGACCCCTGACCCCCCTCACAAATCTGAGCCCTTTCATAAGCCGTATAAGCCCCCTAACCCTACCTCAGTCCAATTCTGCCTGCCACCATAAAAGGCCCACCATGCCCCAGAACCCCCCCCCCCCACTTCTCTAAACTCCTCCCACCCCACCCCATTTGGAACCTACCCAGGGGTCTGCACAACATGTATTTCAACCAGGGTGGCAGTGGTGTGCTGCCACCCAGGTCAATGCCTCCTCCAAAATGGTGCCTGTTCCCTAGCGGTAGTCACTACTGCTAGGGATTATCCTTCCTTATATGGCTGGATGACCCCTTAGCAGTGGTACTACAAGACTACAGCTAGGAAACAGGCACCATTTTGGAGGAGGTACCACCAACCCAGGCAGCAGTGGAGAGGCACTGCTGCTGTGGCTGACATACATGTTGTACAGACCCCCAGATAGGTCCCAGGGGAGTTTGGGGGAGGGTAAGGAAGGGGGCCAGGGTTTCTGTAGCAGGGGATAGACATTTTATGGCAGTGGTCAAGGCTGGAATGAGGGGGACCTGGATTTGTGAGGGAGGGTTTTGAGTCTTGACTGGGGGTCAGGATGTGAGCTGGGGGGTCAGAGTGTTAGGTTAGGGAGGACCAGATGTTGTGTGCGGGCTCAGGATGCTATTGTTGGGGGTCAGGATGGGGGCAGGGGGGCTAATTTGGGAGAGGATTGTGGCCGAGGGTGTGCCATACCATGTGAACCATATTTGTAGCCACGCTACTGGACTTCTCATGGGGTCCTTTTACTAAGCTGTGCTAAAAAGTGGCTGGCGCTGCTGTCAGCATGTGGGTTTCCCATGCGCTGCGGCCACTTTTAGCGTGGCAGTAAAATGGCCACATTTGTGTTTTTTTATAGTGGCCATGTGCTAATTTCCTCATTAACATGTGGCCATTATCACTGGAGGCCCTTACCGCCACCTATGTAGGAGGCGGTAAAAACTCCCACACTACTCCCGTGTTAATCGGGTAGTGTGCAGTAATGTGCCCATGCTACCAAATTAGCACAGGCATGCCTACTGTATGCCCCCTGAATGCCTCCCGCAACATGTGCTGATGGCCAAACTACTGCAGTACGCCTCAGTGCGTTCCTGCTTTAGGCTCCATAGTGCAGCTGTACTTACCACCTTTTTATGAGGTGCTAATAAGTTCAGCAGTGCAATCATCAATCTTAACAGCTAGCTTACTAGCTACTTACATAGTAACATAGTAGATGACGGCAGAAAAAGATCTGCACGGTCCATCCAGTCTGCCCAACAAGATAATTTCACGTGTGCTACTTTTTGTGTATACCTTACCTTGATTTGTATCTGCCATTGTCAGGGCACAGACCGTATAAGTCTGCCCAGCACTAGCCCCGTCTCCCAACCACCAGCCCCGCCTCCCACCACCGACTCTGCCTCCTAATCTCGGCTAAGCTTCTGGGGATCACAGTCCATCCAGTCTGCTCAACAAGATAAATTCATGTGTGCTACTTTTTGTGTATACCTTACCTTGATTTGTATCTGCCATTGTCAGGCCACAGACCGTATAAGTCTGCCCAGCACTAGCCCCGCCTCCCAACCACCAGCCTCGCCTCCCACCACCGGATCTGCCTCCCAATCTTGGCTAAGCTTCTGGGGATCCCTTTCTTCCGCTTAACATCGCTTTAGTAAAAAGACACGATTGTGTCACTCATCTGTAGAAACTAAATTTAGGTGTGATTGAAAAGGTGCACGCAAACCTAAATCTGAATCTAAAAATGCAAAATATGTACACAGTTTTGGAAAAATGTAAGCAAAAGCAACAAAGGGGAAACAACATTATTCATTAAAAAGTGAGTAAAATAAAATGAATGCATATACAAAATTTTAGATATTAGTAATGTTAATTAGCTCAATAACAGTAGAAAATTAGATAAAAATATATTTTGCTGTAGGACCATTAATTTGCAAGTGTTATTGTGAGGATAAAATCTTTGATCCTATGCTAATTACTTTTTAAAGATGGAACATTGCCAAATTAACTCATTTTTGTGCTAGAACTGACATTTTGTGATTTCTTAAAAGATGTGCATATTGAGAAAAGCTTGTTATAGAAGACACTGTAAATGGGGAATGCAATTGTAAGAAATGTATCTTTTTAGTACAGGCTCTTAGAGTGAATAGTTTTCCAGCCTCTCCATGATCATCAGTGTCCCTTCTCACTGTAGTTGTGTCATAGGGGGATTGAGACTAAAGTGTTAGGGCTCTTATATGTAATGGTTAACTAGAGTTCCCCCTACCAACCACTTTTTCAATCATTTCCTTCTAGTTCTAGCAACACCGTGGCAGTCCTTCAGGCAAAAGTCATATTCTGTATCTCTCTATTGAACCTGGAACAAACATAAGCCAGCCACTAAGAAGCCAATTCTATAACTGAAGCACCTTCAATTAGACTCCCAGAGGGCCTATGGCAGGAGCCCATCTTATGCCAGATCCTTGGCTATCCAGTGCTTTTTTTTTTTTTGTGTTGATACGTGCCGGTACAGCATACCGGCACCTTTTCTTACCTCTCAGGCAGTGGCTTACTAAAAATCCCTGAACTGGCAGCGCAGCACCTCGCGTCTGCAAAACAAGCAGATCGCCTCGGGCCTTCCCTCACTGTGCCCCGCCCTCCTCTGATGTAACTTCCTATTTCTGTGAAAGCGGGACACAGTGAGGGAAGGCCAGAGGCAATCTGCTTGTTTTGCACATGCGAGGCACTGCGTTGCCGATTCAGAGATTTAAAAAATGCAGGGGGGCCAGGTGGTAGAGAGAAGGGGGCTATCCAGGGAGCTTAGGGTAAGCAGGTGGGGACTGGTTCGGGGGGTCTGAAAGGGGGGGTCTCAGATGGGAGAAGGGGACTGGCAGGCAGTGGGAGAAGGAGGATGGGCAGGAGGGAGGGCAAATCACTAGACATGGATAGCAGGGGATCAGGGGGCAGAGGAGAATCGCTGGACAAGGATGGCAGGGGAGGACGGGGAAGGAGAATCGCTGGACATGGATGAGAGGGAAGGGCAAGGGAGAGAGGAGAATCACTGGACATAGATGGGAGAAGAGGGCGGGAGAGAGAGAAGACATGCTGGACATGGATAGGAGGAGAGGGCATGGAAGAGAGAATTGCTGGATATGGTGGGGAAGGCAGAAGAGAGAGAGGAGAAATGCTCGAAATGGATGGAGAGGAGAGCAGGCGAGAGAGGAGAATTGCTGGACATGAATGGATAGAGGGGAGGGCAGGGGAGAAAGGAGAAATGCTGGACACGGATGGAGGGGTTGAAAATGAAAAGAAGATGCACATGGATAAAGATGAAGGAAAAGGAAGAGAGGAGAAAAACTGCATATGGATGGAGAAAATAGGCAAAAGATGGAACCATGTTATATCTCCTCCAGTCAATTCCACGGAGGACCCAGCTTTTACTTATGGATATAGGGCAAGAAATGAAGAAGAAAGGAGGAAAGTAAAGAAATAAATGGAAAGGAAGCCCTGGAAACGGAGTTAAGAGAACAGATAGAGTGCAGCAGAATCAGAGACTGGGCCAACATGATCATAAAAACAAAGACACCAGACAACAAAGGTAGAAAAAATCATTATATTTTCATTTTAGTGTTTGGAATATGTCCAATTTGAGAATTTACATCTGCTGTCTTATTTTGCACTGGGTTTACTGGAGCTGTAACAGCTTCCGGAAATTATTTATAATGAAAAAAAAAATCACGTTATTTTTTTCTCCTATACTGGTATAAAATTTCAATGATGCCTATTTATATGCACTGTGGCTGGTATAAGGTGTGTGGCTACTGTGGGTGTGGCTACCACAGGGGACTGAGCCACAGATGGTGACCCCCACACACAATGAGTACCAGTACATTTTTTCCTACAAAAAAAGCACTGAGACTATCAATGCACCTAAAATTTAGGCATGCACACATGTCAAAATTCAAGGCTGGTATAAGTGCATATACCTAAGTGTAGCAGGAACATGTGTATAAGTTAAGCATGTAGGTGGAAGCCCTACCTATGTCCTGCCCATACTACACTCCTATGCACGACCTCCTTCCAAATACACTCTATGTAAATTAAGTTCATAAGAACATAAGAGTAGTCATACTGGGTCAGACCAATGGTCCATCTAGCCCATTATCTTGTTTTCCAAACAGTTGCCAAGCCAGGTCACAAGTACCTGGTAGAAACCCAAATCGTGGCAATACTCCGTACTACAAATCTAAGGGCAAGTAGTTGCTTCTCATGTCTGCCTCAATAGCAGACTATGGATGTTTCCTTCAGGAATTTGTCCGAACCTTTTTTAAACCCAGCTACGCTAACCGCTGTTACCACATCCTCCAGCAAAGAGTTCCAGAGCTTAATTATTCATTAAGTGAAAAAATATTGCCTTATATTTGCTATTTACAAAATAGAACTTAGGTACCGTGGAGGGGGATAATTGAATGGGGGCGCCCATCTCTAATATGATTGGGGATGCCCAAATCATGAAATTTAGGTCGACCTTAGAGATGGTCGTCCCTGGTTTTCAGTAATAATGGAAAGCGAGGACGCCCATCTCAGAAACGACCAAATCCAACCCATTTGGTCGTGGGAGGAGCCAGCATTCGTAGTGCACTGGTCCCACTAACTGAATGGAAAAAGCCCTTCCCTTACTGTTCCGAAAGAAACGGGCATGCATGCATGCATGCTTAGAACTATGTGCATCCATTTATACCAAGGGAAATGTGAAGTAAATACCAGCAGGTAGATTTAAGAGCAGAGGGGCATATTCTATAACAGTGCACATACATTTTGGAATGCCCACAAAACGCTCAATTCTCCACCCATAACTGTGCCCCTTTTTGGCTCCACACCTTAGAAATACACTTAGCGAGTTATGTGTGTAAATTGTAATTATTGTCAATTACTGCTCATTGTTACTTGCTATGTGCTGTTAAAAATGCTGATTGGCTTTTTAAGCCAATCAAATTACATGCATTATTAGAAAATATGCTTGGATTTCGGCGCAGAATGCTAGGCACGATATAAAGAATCCCAGGATTAGTACGTATACAATTTCCCGGCACTTAAATGTGGGTGTCTTATACAGAATCTTCCCCTGCATAATGCACATGGAAATATGAGCACCTAGGTTATAGAATTGCCTTTTAAGTTTCACTGACATGCAAAGAGTGGTCTTCTCTCCCTAGAGAATGCTGTTTTCATGTTATTATTGTCCCCAGCTGAAGTGCCAGGGCTAGGACTCAAATCTGAGCTGCATGTAAGACAGCATGCAAAGCTGCTGCTTGGCCATCAAGCCTGTAAGCAGTGCATGCTTGCAAATATAAAAATAGTGCACAGTGATTTCTTCAGGCACAGCACATCCATGGGTTGCTTTTCTTTTGGAGACTGAGGTTTCTGTAGTGTGGTTTTTATATTCAGAATTAAATTCTGATTTCGGAACTAGAGGAAGGTAAATATATGCCACATATATTTACAGAAAAAAAAATATGATAGTTCTTGTTGAAAATGTGCAGTGTCAAGCAGTTGCACAGAAGGTGATACCTATACTGTGTTAATCCAGGGCAAAGAACCTCTTATTATAGAAATGATTTTACTGCTACTGCCAACACTGCAGAAAGAGTAGAAATTTTGTGATTACAGGGTATCCTATAACCCACAAAACGTAGTGTACTTGAATTCCTACATACAATTTGAGCGATGATCTTCATACTGGAATTGTGGGTTGCAGTTTTCTCAATATTTTCCAAATATTAGTGAAAATAAGAGTCTACTGTCCTTAGTTTGAGGAACAGCTTATCAACATAGTATAATCATGGAACAAAGTCTGAGTAAAGAACTTCAACACTTTCTCCTAGTGAGAAACAGAATAAGAAACCCCCTTCCCCCTCCAAACATTACACTTCATTGCCAATATTTGGTTAAGGGCTTTAATTTTATTAGGCAAACTGGTTTTATTTCATGCATTCTGTCCTCTTTTATTGTGTAAATTGCATGGGATGGAATGCTTATTATAATACGGGTATGATTTGAGTCTTCAAGTGGACAATACACAGGCCCCAGTCTATGACTGGCCTCCTTAAGAAGTAGCATTTGTGAAAGGCGCAGGTTTCCCATTTATAACTTTTCAACAGATTTGCATAGACAAACATGTGACATTCATCTTCCCAGACTATTCACTGTAGCTGTAACATTTTCCCAGATGGTACTGTTTTATTAGATTTTATTTTCAATATGCAAGATTGGTTTTGGTGCTGTTGTCTTCATTCTTTTAATTTTATTGAATAACGGGCTGCTAGTAAAAATTAGAGGTATAAAAATAGTATTTTCGCCCTCTTTTTTCCATACCTCATAATGTTGCATTATATAAATCAATTAATATTTATTAAACATGGTAAAGACATGGAAGTGGATATGGATGTTGAATTAAGTACAGGATTTTTAATCATTGAAAAGGAAGATGAGGACTGATATAGCTTAATAGATGAGGTGGTGGAGGTCAACATTATAACAGAATTTAAATACATTTGTGGCAGATATGGAGGACAGTTGTAGGAACAAGCTTGAGAGGATGGGTACCAGATACAGGATGTACTATAGGAATCTAGTCTTGGTTTATTCATGAAAATTAATATGCTCCTCTACCAAAAGTGGTAGAGAACCAGAGAGGGAGACAATAGGTCATCAATTGCCATCACCTACTATGTTTGATGGGGTGACTCTCCCTAGATGCTTTTATCAAACAGAGTTTGCAGGTCAAATGAAGGGCTAGCCAGGAGAAAACCCTAACAGTGAAAAAAGGAAGACAGGGACTACACTTCCCAGAAGCCACAAGAGCTACTGTAACCACTGGACATCAAATTTTCCATGCCTTAAACTGAACAAGACAAACAAAAAGCTGATAATCTTTAATCTCACAGACATTGGGGTGCTAGACAACTAGCTGCTAGAAGAATATTAAGAATTCTTCTCTCTGAGGAAGAGGCCAAGATCCTGCAAAGAAAACTGATGTCTCTTCCAAATGGAATAACTTAAAACCTGTTAGTCAACAGAAGAGAGACTTATTTTGAAGTTTGATAAAGTTTCCAAAGAACAATGCTTAAAAAACAAAGGCAAAGAGGCCCAAGGTTTACATAATTAGAAAAAAGAAAAAATCTAACAAGACAGGAAAAAAAAAAAGAAAAATTCAGTAACTTCATCACCTCAGCAGTTCACAAAATGAGTGAAAGCACAATGGACACTAGTTAAGCAATGGAGGCGTAGCCTAGTGGTTAGAGCACCAGTGTTAACATCCATAGGTGGCCAGTTCAAATCCCAGTGCTGTTCCTGAGCAAGTCACAACCCTTCATTGTCTCAGGTACAAAATTAGATTGTGAGCTCTCCAGGGACAGAAATGTCTCATGTACCTGAATGTAACTCACCTTGAGCTACTACTGAAAAAGGTGTGAGCAAAAAAAAAAAAAGAATCCAGATAAATAAATTAGCTCCTTCTCATTACTAAGCCCAACAGTCCTAATCACCAGACAAACTAATGAAATTACACAGAAATATTTTTAAAACAAATAGGAGGAAATATTTTTTTCACTCAACGAATAGTTAAGCTTTGGAACTCATATAAAATAGGCCTATATTGGAGATACAATTTTCTAGCGTTTGCTATAACCTTTTCAGAACTGCCTTTCATAAGTGGGATTTTTGCTGTTTAATTCTTGAGAGAGAGTGTTATTTCAGTAGGGCTGGTTTGCAATATAGATTTGGTATGTTTGGATGCAATCTCCCACAGGATAACTATCAATAGACTGAGTCTAAGGGAGGAAGTTATCAGCATGGTACCATTAAGACAGGCTACTTTTCTGTTACCGCAAAAAACAGAAGAAACCAGTCTTCGCAATAAATAGCAAACAAACAGAACAGCGAAGAGGACCAACAAAAGAAAAAAAACAAAATTGAAAAAATAGAATAAAAAAATAAGTAAAAAAAATAATAATGAAAGAACACAAAAAAAACCAAGTATATATAAAAAATGTAAGGCGTCAACACTTGGTTGCTGAAATTAAAAAATAAACTTTATTTATCAATGGATAGCAGGAAGTAACCTGTTCCGGGGCAGAGGGAGCAGGGAACCAGCGGAGCCGACAGGCGCGCGGCTGCTCTCTGCACCCTCCAGCAGCGTGCACCTGGGGCGGACCACCCCCACCGCCCCGCCCTTGCTACGCCACTGGAGCTTCCTCTCATTTACCGCACCAAGAATTGGTAGCACCACTTTGTTAAAGAGGCCCTTTGTGAGCCATCTTATTCCTCTATCATCTTTTTGGTCTCTCATTTCTTGAGCTTGCCTTGGCACAATACAATGTTTGATGTTATTTTTGCTTTTCTTTCAATCTAGAATTGACTTTCCCTGTATATTTGTGATCTGAGATGGCTTTTGATAGGTTAACGTTTTGGCTAAACGAATTTAGAGGGTGTTGGGCAAGGCAGCCTTGTAGTAAAATCTTCTCTTCCTCACCACCCTGTTTCCTTCAGTTCCCTTCTACCCATACTTACCTAATGTCTGAGTGAGCCCTGGCTACTTATCCTTTTCTTTTTATGTCTTATTTACCTGATGAAATTGTAAACCACTGCATTTGTTCTTTAACAAATGGTGAAATTTACGTGCGTAGTTATAGAATATGGCCCTCTGTGCCCAAATATATGCGCCAGGTTTTACGTCAAGTTTTTGTTGATATAAATGGATGCGCGTAGTTTTAGGCACTGGGATATCACCTAAGCGTATTCTATATACCACATCTAAATCTAGGCGCCGCTCAGATTTTTTAAGCGCCATATAAAGAATCCCCCCATGTTTGTAGTTGCCATTATAGAATACTAGTAAAAAAAGGCCCGTTTCTGACACAAATGAAACGGGCGCTAGCAAGGTTTTCCTCGGAGTGTTTATGTTTGAGAGAGTGTATGTGAGAGTGAGTGACTGTGTGTGAGAGAGAGAGAGTGAATGTGTGAGTGTGTGTGTGTGTGAGAGAGAAAGAGTGAGTCTGGGTGTGAGTGTGTCTGTGAGAGAGAGAGTGTGTGTGTGAGAATGAGAGTGTGTGCAAGTGCGTATGTGAGACAGTGTGAGAGAGAGAGTGTGTTTCACACAGATACAGTGTGTGCGAGAGCGAGAGTGTGTGAGACACAGACTCTCTGTGACACTGAGTGTATGAGACCAAGAGAGTGTGTGAGTGACTGTGTGTGAGAGTGAGAAAGACATTGACTGTGAGAGAGAGTGTGAGAGAGAGAGAGAGAGAGAGAGAGAGAGAGAGAGTGTGTGTGTGACAGAGATACCTCCTCCCCCCTATCTGGTGTCAGCTCCCCTCCCTCCCTCTCTCTGGTGTCAGGCCGCCCCTCTCTCTCTCTCTGGTGTCTGAGCGTTACTGTGCAGGATGCTGAGCTCTGGCTGTGCTTCAAGGAACTGACCAATCCTATTTAATAGAATGCACCTCCAACATTCAGAAGCCGAGAAACCTCGTGTGGTTGGTCACTTCTGCTTGTGACGAACCCGGAAGTACGTGATGTCAATTCAGGAGATGGCTACAAAAAGCAGGAATGCCTCAGCCATGCAGTCAGCTTCAGAATGTTGGAGGTGCATTTTATTATATAGGATAGTAAAAAAGGCCCGTTTCTGACACAAATGAAACGGGCGCTAGCAAGGTTTTCCTCGGAGTGTTTATGTTTGAGAGAGTGTATGTGAGAGTGAGTGACTGTGTGTGAGAGAGAGAGAGTGAATGTGTGAGTGTGTGTGTGTGAGAGAGAGAAAGAGTGAGTCTGGGTGTGAGTGTGTCTGTGAGAGAGAGAGTGTGTGTGTGTGAGAATGAGAGTGTGTGCAAGTGCGTATGTGAGACAGTGTGAGAGAGAGAGTGTGTTTCACACAGATACAATGTGTGCGAGAGCGAGAGTGTGTGAGACACAGACTCTCTGTGAGACTGAGTGTATGAGACCAAGAGAGTGTGTGAGTGACTGTGTGTGTGAGAGTGAGAAAGACATTGACTGTGAGAGAGAGTGTGTGTGTGTGTGAGAGAGAGAGAGAGAGAGAGAGAGAGAGAGAGAGAGTGTGTGTGTGTGACAGAGATACCTCCTCCCCCCTATCTGGTGTCAGCTCCCCTCCCTCCCTCTCTCTGGTGTCAGGCCGCCCCTCTCTCTCTCTGGTGTCTGAGCGTTACTGTGCAGGACGTTGAGCTCTGGCTGTGCTTCAAGGAAATGACCAATCCTATTTAATAGAATGCACCTCCAACATTCAGAAGCCGAGAAACCTCGTGTGGTTGGTCACTTCTGCTTGTGACGAACCAGGAAGTACGTGATGTCAATTCAGGAGATGGCTACAAAAAGCAGGAATGCCTCAGCCATGCAGTCAGCTTCAGAATGTTGGAGGTGCATTTTATTAAATGTTGGAGGTGCACAAGCATGTACTCTAGCTAAATGGCTGGTGTAAATGCTCAGATAGGCACATAACTGATAGTATTCTACAACCTGCATACATAAGTGTTAGACACAGAGGTGTAACTGGGGAGGGGGTGCCAGGGGAGCAGCTGCTTCCCCAAATGGACTTTGGACTTCTACCGGTGCCTATTTTTTATGTGATCCATCGCATTTAAAACATGCACTGGTGCCATCAATGGCCCACTCCCTGCTCCCCCACCCCTTCAACCTGGCTACACTACTGGTTAGCCACACTCCTAACTTGCTTCTGCCCAGGTCTACACCCCCTTGGATTTTGCGCATTCAATTTGTAGAATATAAACTAAGGGCAATCAAGCTCATAACTGCAAATTTGTGCCAATTAACACCAATTATAGGCAATGATTGTTTCTTAATGCTAATTAGCAGCCAATTTAACAATTAAGTGTCATGAGTAACTAGCAATATTCTATAGCTTCCATGCACAACTTTGTATGCTAAGTGTCAAATTTATAGAATTAGGGTGAAGGTAGTTTACAGTGAGTAAATAGAGAACATAATATAATTAGCAAAACAAATGTTCTAAGAGGAAGTACATAATAAAATAAAAGCATAAGTAATAAGGTAAAAATTTGGCTACAAAACAAAGTGCAGTTTGCATTTAGGTTCCTACTTAGTAAGTTGGGGGAACTACCACGCGCTAAGAGTGTGACACTATGTTAAAAGTCAACACAAAAGACCTCTGATTATAAAAGAAGCTAAATATTTGGTACATCTAACCACACAAATATTTAAGGCAGCCATTTGTGTGGACAGAGTTGTCAATAAAAATGTATCACTAAATGTTATGCTCAGTGCCTAAGGGGTCCTTTTACTAAGGTTTCATGCGTTAACTGAGCAGTAATCGTCAGCACGCATACACTGCCAGTTACCGTCTGGTTAGCGCCACGCAGTAGAAAATAAAAAATATTTTCTGCCGTGCATATCGGAAGCACGTAAAAAATGGAATTACCGCCCAGGGCTCACGGTAGCTGGATGGTAGTTCCAAATTAAGGCATGTGGGAGGTGCATGGGTACCTACACACCTTAGTAAAAGGGTCCCTAAATTAGGAAAATCCACCTGGATGTACCTCAACCCAGCCACTTTTTTGTCCCAATAAATCTGTGTGCATAGTAATTTGTGCACACAATTTTATTTATTTAGATTTTGCTCACACCTTTTTTCAGTAGTAGCTCAAGGTGAGCTACATTCAGGTATACTGGGTATTTCTCTATCCCTGGAGGGCTCACAATCTAATTTTGTACCTGAGACAATGGAGAGTTGCCCAAGATCACAAGGAGCAGCAGTGGAATTTGAACTGGGCACCTTGGGATGTCAAGACTGGTGCTCTAACCACTAGGCTGCTCCGTCAAGTAACTGGATAGCACTGGGAATATTTAGTAGGTTATATTTATGTGCTTAAATGCTAATTTCCTGCATAAATCCTTTGAATATTAAAAGACCGCTACTTAATATAGTGGGTGTATGCATATCTTACACCAAATTCCTTATGAAATATGCACACGTTTTCCATTGTAGATGTTAGCTGATACTGATGCCACCTAGTGGCACATTAACATCTATTTAGCATGCACAAATTTTGTATTTTATCTCCATCCGTGTATATTTATAAAATGTGCATATAAAATCTAATCCATGCCCATCGCTATCTCTGCTCAAGTTGGATAAGCAAAAGCACATACAGGTTTTGTGCACATAAGTATAGCATATAAAGTCTGGCCATTATATAAAGGGTATGTCTGTGCACAGAACACTGTTTGCCCTGCAGAACATACTTCTAAAATCACTGTCATATAGCTGCAGAATCAGGCGTTTAACACATTGTAGTAAACAGGCCCTTATGTGCTGTAGGAAAACCATCACCCCCTTCTACAAATCTGTACTGAAAAGTATTCCTGAAGTCATGTTTCTGCATGCTTTCTCTGCTTGTAATAATAGATCGAATATGTAGTATTCTTCCAGACAAGTTAATGTTGTAGTTAGTAAATGCAAATTGTATAAAGAGATCTCATGAACTGAATAAAATATATATGTAAACAAAACCTCCCACTTAGGTAGAGGGCAAGTGTAACTTCTACGCCTCTCTCACCCAGCCTGTGTTCATCTTTGTCAGATAAAAGGCACATTTTCATAGCTACACGAAATTCATATCTGTCCTTTTCCTATTTGCCCACAGCATACCCAAGGAGGGTTTTGGATTTCCTGCCAGCCAAGTTCCTTGTACTATTTGACATCTCTGATATTGATATCAGTGTTTTTGGTAGAATACGGGTTTTAAAAGAACATACAGTATCATACAAGGCTCCATGAAGTCTACACTCTGATGAGATGTAGGCAGGCGTGGAGAAAAGCCAGGAGAGATTTTTTTTTTCCCCTGCAATCATGTGTTATGTAATGTTAGATACTTTGCAGAGTCTCTTTTAGAACGTGTGCACTTTCCCACTGAATATCAAAATAGGTTTACATTTCAGAACATTGGTATAGATATGATCTAACCACAAAAATGTTTTGAAGGTTCAATAGGTGCTAGTTGTATCCTCTGTATTAAGATTCATCTGCTTAGCCTGCCTTCTCTCCATACAGACAACGAAGTTGCCAGCATTTCTTCTTCTTAAACATTTGGAGTTGCTTTCCATGGAATGTTTCCAAGCAGGACAATATCCAAACCATGTTGTTTTTCAGTTTGCTATGCTATATTTACTCTACTCAAGATAATAAAAAAAAAGTCATGGAAATTTTTCTGAATCTGGTTTGACTAGTGAAATATATCATTGTAGACCTGACATCCTTCACCAATTCTGTAGTTTTATGGAAACTGACAAAAACTGCAAAATCTATGTGGTAAAAAAATTACTTGTGCCTTTTTCAGTGTATAGTTATGCACTGCACGGGCAATTCCTTAACGGGACACTTACAATTAGGCACCCAAGGGCATGCATATATATATATATATATATATATATATATATATATATATATATATATATATATATATATATATATATATATATATATATATATATATATATGCATGTGCTTAGGTGTGAGTATATCTACAAGCATGAAATCAGGTGAGGAATATATGTTTATATGCCTCAGTTGGTTCCATGCCTTGAGCCTCATCTGACTCCATGCTCATAGATATACACCCACTAGATTGCACAATTACAGAGTAAATATAGTACTACCAGCTCTTGTATGCACTGGGGTAAAGCCAGCCCAGGGGCAAGTATGAGCTAAAGCCTAAATCCCTAGATAAATGATTTTTGGAAATTTCCTTCCTTATGTATGCATACATTTCCAAAAGCGTTTTACCCAGATACAGTATGCGGGCTATTTGAAGGTCACCCACATTACCTTAAGATAAAAGTAGATGCCAGTTCTTTGACTTTATGTGGCATCGAGTGTTATGATTTACTTTGACTGCATCTGTTCTTTGCTGCTACTCAGAAGCTTCAACCCTAGGCAACCACCTATGACTAGTTTGCCTAATGGTTAGGCTGACCATGGCTGACAGAAGAGCACAGTGGCCTAGAGAGGCTAGAGGAGCAGGTTGTAGTTTGCTGCATGTATTAAGGATTTAACTTATTGAAGGAAAAGTGGTAAGGAGCTATACTGCCACTAGGAACATCCAGCTATCTGACTAGGTAGCTCACTGAAAGCATGATCAGGTATCTGTGGTCTAGGGTGTGCATGCAAAATGTATTTGGACATTAGGGGATTTTATGGTGATCATGGCAATCTCTCTGTATACACTGAGGCTCTGAAGAAGGAGGCCTATTACTTGTGCTGCATTAGCAAACCTGGCTACAGGAAGTGCAGGAGGAATGGAGCAGGAGATGGGTAAGAACATCTATTGCAGCCCACCAAGCCTGTATTACTCACTCAACATATTTATTGTCATTCCCAGGAATTCCATCTCATACCTAGAACTCTACAGATATAGACACTGCTCCTTGCAATCTTATAGCAATAGCTACTCAGAGGCTTCCACAGCAATGACAGCTTCCTTCAAAGGCATCCCAACACAGCTACTCAATACAAGAGTCTTTGTAAAGAATCTACTCCTCCTTCTCTCTCTATGCACTACAGCTTCTAACATACACAAATGTCACTATTCAAAAGACAACCAACTGATCACAACATTTCAGAGTTGGTCTTGCAACTACAGAATTATTTTTTTTCCAAAATCAGCCTCTTCATGGATGTATTTAAATATATCTATCATATCCACCCTCTCCTGCCTTTTTCCAAAAGTATACATATTGAAATATTTAAGTCTGTCCCCATATGTTTTTTGATGAAAACTACGGACCGTTTTGTGGCCATCTGAAGGTGCAGTCTCCAGAAGTGTACCCAGTATTCTAAATAAGGTCTCACCAAAGATTTACACAAAGACATAATCAGGCTTATTTTTAAAACGAGAAGGGGGCCCATCTTTCGACACAAATCGGGAGATGGGCGTCCTTCTCCCAGGGTCGCCCAAATCGGCATAATCAAAAGCCGATTTTGGGCATCCTCAACTGCTTTCCGTCGCGGGGACGACCAAAGTTTACGGGGACGTGTCGGAAGCATAGCGAAGGCGGGACTGGGGCGTGCTTAACACATAGGCGTCCTCAGCTGATAATGGAAAAAAGTAGGGCATCCCTGACGAGCACTTGGCCGACTTTACATGGTCCATTTTTTCTTGTGATCAAGCCTCAAAAAGGTGCCCGAACTGACCAGATGACCACCGGAGGGAATTGGGGATGACCTCCCCTTACTCCCCCAGTGGTCACTAACCCCCTCCAACCCTAAAAAAGACTTTAAAAACATTTTTTGCCAGCCTCTATGTCAGCCTCAAATGTCATACCCAGCTCCCTGACAGCAGTACGCAGGTCCCTGGAGTAGTTTTAGTGGGTGCAGTGCACTTCAGGCAGGTGGACCCAGGCCCATCCCCCCTACCTGTTACACTTGTGGTAGTAAATGTGAGCCCTCCAAAACCCACCACAAACCCACTGTACCCACATGTAGGTGCCCCCCTTCACCTCTTAGGGTTATGGTAGTGTTGTACAGTTGTGGGTAGTGGGTTTTGGGGAGCTCAGCATGCAACTGGCAGAAATTTCTGAAGTCTACTGCAGTGCCCCCTAGGGTTGGTGTCCTGGCATGTGAGGGGGACCAGTGCACTATGAATGCTGGCTCCTCCCATGACCAAATGGCTTGGATTTGGTCGTTTCTGAGATGGGCGTCCTCGGTTTCCATTATCGCCGAAAACCGGGGACGACCATCTCTAAGGTCGACCTAGATGTTGAGATTTGGGCTTCACTGACCGTATTATCGAAACGAAAGATGGACGCCCATCTTGTTTCGATAATATGGGTTTCCCGCCCCTTTGTCTGGATGTCCTCGAGGACGTCCTCAGGAAAACTTGGGTTCGATTATGCCCCTCCATGAGAGACTCTATAGGAAGTTATCAATCCCCCTTCATAACACATTTTCAAACACCCACATTAATCCTGCAATACAGAGCAGAAAGGGTGTGGCTCAGTGAGAGCAGAGAAGGGAGGGTATGGCCCAGGCGAGATAAAACTCCTGAGCACAGCTAAACCAGCAAGGGCCAGGGAAGACAAGAGCAACCCTCTATCATATGCCTTTACCACATATGTGTAAGCAGCAAGAGCTTGTTTCAAGTAGGCCAAGTTTTATTTTGGAATCTTGTGGGAACTTTAATCCTGGAGGCCAGGCCTGGTTTTGATTTATCTTGTAGACAAAGACTAATGCACACTGTGGCTCTGCCAGGGACTGGCCACAGGAAGATTATCCTTGAATCCAAAAGACTGTTTTTGTTCCCCTTTTCATCACACCTGTGAAAGGGACAGGCTATTTGTCCGCTCACAGGACAAATCCCTCCTCTCAGTACCCTTCTCCACCACTGCCAACTCCAGGCTCCGCTCATTCTGCCTCGCCTCACCCTATGCTTGGAATAAACTTCCTGAGCCCTTACGCCAAGCCCCCTCCCTACCCATCTTCAATCCTTGCTCAAAGCCACCTCTTCAATGTTGCTTTCGGCACCTAACCTTTATACCTTTCAGGAAATCTAGACTGCCCCTATTTGACTGACTGTACATTTGTCCTTTAGATTGTAAGCTCCTTTGAGCAGGGACTGTCCTTCTATGTAAATTGGACAGCACTTGCGTAACCCTAGTAGCGCTTTAGAAATGTCAAGTAGTAGTAGTAGTAGTAGCTATAATCTTCTTTCTGGATATTAATAAAGCATTTTTTTTAAAATCTTCAACCCTGAATGGCTTTATTGTTAGGCTCTGCACCTAGCCCTTGCTCACGTTGCTACATATGTTTCTGGTGGTGGGATCTGAGCTTTTCTGTTTAAAATAAGCCAAATTCATTAACATCTAGGGTTCTGGGCCTTATAACTGCAATAAACGAGAAATATAGGCTAAAGGGACTAGCCATGCCCTAGACAGGGACAAGAAGGAGTGCTGTCAGAGCTGAACAGGCAGATTTTTTTCTTAGCCCCTTTAGTTACAGTGTGCACTAGGGCTGAAAATATTATAGTGTTAATCATGGAAAAACTACTTCAGTCACTAGTGGAAGGGCAACAGCAACAGCAGTAACTACAGTGAATTGTGCACATGCAATGTGAATAACAGAAAGCATTCCAGAAATCATCGAAGTTGCAACAGAGCTCCCTGGCTTGAGTAATTCAGGTACTACAGGGACCTAAGTTGTAGATACACCCTCCAGTCCTGGTGTTACCAAAGATGACCTGGATTATTTTCTAGTGAATTTTGAAAGAACTACTTGAATGGCTGGATGGCCAGAGGCATCATGGGCTACATATCTAGGGAACCTGCTAACCAGCAGCAGTGAAGCTGCATTTCAAGATGCTAATCCAAGACCTCCATCTCGGAGCAGGCAGGGTGTACCAAGAAGCCTACTGCCAACAATTCAGAAAAGAAGATCTGTGCAAAAAAAGAGTCCCAAAGCTTTTTCTACAGAATTAAGAAAGTTGCATTGGAAGTGGCTGCAATCAGAAGGGATGTTCAGAGTTAAGATAGCCAAAGTTCCTAAATGGGCTGCCCTTGCCTATGAAGCTGCCCTTGCCTATGAAGCAACATCCCAAGTTGACAGCAGTGAGCACTTTTCAAGTGGCTGAAATTTTCCACCAAGCTCAAACTATGCCTGAAACATCCAAAAAGAGTAGGCTGCCCTTGATTCAAGGACGACAGAAGGGAAAGATGATGGCCAAAAATGCTACAGAAAGGAAGCCACCAGTGAACCCAGGAAACAAGAAGGAAAGGATGGAGAGATGATGGCCATCCTCACCAAGAACCTAACATCCCTTGTAGGCCTAGGTATGGGAACTGGACCTCCTCATTTGTTGCAAATGTGTGGAAAAGTACACATTTTGTGAAAGACTGGAAAGACTGCTCAGATGGGGGGAAGGGTGAAGATTCTGTGGATATGAACCTAGTGAATCCTCATTCCTGTAATTTTGCAGAGGTTTTTCACCAAGGGGTAGAAACATTTATGCTCAGTAGAGCTGGATGAGAGTCCCTTCTAGGTATTATATAGGCATTAACACAGAAACATGAAAACCCTCATTCAGAAGGGAGTAATAACCAGACTTTAAGTGGATTATGAGTAGACAGTGACTTTATCTTGTGTACATGGAGCTCAGAGGCAATACCGAAATGTTCAAGTCTCAATCAAAATCCGGTGGGGCAAGATCAGTTGGAAGCTGAAATTTTACTTTGGCTTCCCCATCTAGTTGTTCTGGGCCAGGATTAACCAGGGTTTGAAGCCATTTGGACATATCTAACTGCTGCACCAGGAAAGTTGAAGGAAGAATCCTTCCCTGAGATCTTCCCACTGGAGGACCGAGATCAATATATACAGAACACAAAAATGCCAAAACCGCAGAGACAATGTTGGCTAAAGAAGTTACACTGTACCCAGAATCTAAGGGCTGCAAGTAGGCTGTGACCTTGATGCAGAGGAGGCCACTCAGGATACCCCAGATCCCTTACATATCTTTCTTGAGTGGAGTGGGGAGAACCCAAATGGAAGATGAGTCCTTTAGTGAGGCATGAGCTAAGGTGCTATTGAAAGAAAGGAAACCAGAGGACAAACAAGACTCCTCAAGACAGTTCTTCCATATTTTGTAATGAAATATTCTTTACCATATGCGATAGCCAAGGAAACCCCTGAAGAAGACAAGGTTGAACAATTTATTAGTACCTCAACCCTATCATGCAAGTCATGCAGCCCTTCTAAGACCCATTTGGAGTTCAGCCTTTTAGAAGTCAGATTTAGAGCAACTGATTCACTAGAATACGGATGCCTTTTCCAGTTTCTCAGGCCTGATGAATCTTGCATCCCATAACATTATCACAGACCCTGGAGTGGTAGTCCAACAACATTCAAATTGGATTCTTGATAACCAGCAACAGGCTGTGGCTAAAGAAAGGAAAATGAAACACATGCAGTAATATAAGGTCATAGAGGAGTCCACCAGCAACTGGTTAACCACCATCATACAAATCCAAATAAATAAAGAAATACTAGTTCCTAGGCTAGATTTACCTTGCATTGACTTCAACATGGTAAATGCAAGGTCAAAGCGTATATAATACCAAGAATGAACAAATTAATCAAAGACAGAGGAGCCCAGTTTAATTCAATGTTGGATTTGACAAAAGGGTATTGACAAGTGCTCATTACTCCAGCTGTCAATGACTTGTTCCAGTTTATAGTACTGCCCTTTGGACTTCATGGGGTTCCTGCTACATTCTAGCAACTGGTTGTCCACCTGCTGAGACCGCATGATGGTTATGCAGGTGCATACCTGGATGGCATTGTCATTTCAATAAAAGCTGGGAGACTCATTTGATCTGGGTAGAAGCAGTCATTGACAGTCTGAGAGCAGCTGGGTTAACTGCAAACCTGAAGAAATGTTCCCTTGGAGAAGAGGAAGTCCAGTAACTGGGATATTCAATTGGAAAAGAACAGGTGAGAGCCCAGATCTGAAAAGTAGAGGTGATTACTCAAGTGTCTGTGCCTCAGTTCAAGAAACAAGTTTGTGCATATTGGGACTAATTATTTATTACCAGCAGTTCATTTCAGATTTTTCTGAGAAGGTAGAACAATTGACTCGCCGCCTGCAGAAGGTGACCCTGGATAAGATCTGCAGATATTCTGAGTAGGATGCTGCTTTCTGAGAATTGAAAAGTACCTTCTTCTCTGAGTCAATTCTAGTTAGCCCTGATTTCAGTTGACCATTCATGGTGCAAACAACACATCATCTGATAGGGGCTTTAGTGCAGTCCTGGCCCAAGAGGTTGATGAGAAAGAACACCTCATAGCTTTCTTCAGTCAGAAATTACATCACCAGGAGAAAAACTGTGTTGTAATTAAGGAGGTCCTAGCTGTCAAGTGAGCACTGATGACATTCCAATACTATCTGCTGGAGCATCCCTTTATGCTAATTACAGACCATGAACCCCTTAAGTGGCAGCTCCACCATAAAAAAACCAATGTGTGAATCATGAGGTGGTTCTTGAGTTTCCAGCCCTTCTAATTTGATGTATAACACAACAATGATTTTCTCTCTCAGGAGGTGGACCTTGTTAATGCAGGAGCTCAACAGGGTATGGTTGAGTTGACGGGGAGGATATGTGATGGAGTGTATCAGAAGTTACCAGTCCCCCTTAATAACATACACTCATAGAGCCACCTTAAATTCCACAATATAGAACAGAGAGGTCATGGCTCAGTGAGGGAAAAATAGCAAGGGGTGTGATCCAGGCAAGATAAAACTCCTGAGTACAGCTAAGCCAGAGAGGGCCAGGAAAGACAAGAGCAGCCCTCCAGCACATGCCTTCACCACATATGTGAAGATCTGAGGCAACATCTTTTTACCAAAGTTAACAGTCTCTCCTCGCACAGGTTTTTTTCAATGGGATACAATAATAGAACAAAAACAATTCACTCCCATTGCTAGATGGATTATCAAAAACCTCAGCAGTGCAACTTGCCAGCAAAAAGAATTGAAGCGGTGCAAAGAAAAGCTACGAGGATGGTATGGGATTTGCGTTACAAGACGTATGAGGAGAGACTTGCGGACCTGAACATGTATACCCTGGAGGAAAGGAGGAACAGGGGTGATATGATACAGACATTTAAATATTTGAAAGGTATTAATCCGCAAATGAACCTTTTCTGGAGATGGGAAGGCGGTAGAACGAGAGGGCATGAAATGAGATTGAAGGGGGACAGACTCAAGAAGAATGTCAGGAAGTATTTTTTCACGGAGAGGGTGGTGGATGCTTGGAATGCCCTCCTGCGGGAGGTGGTGGAGATGAAAACGGTAACGGAATTCAAACATGCGTGGGATAAACATAAAGGAATCCTGTGCAGAAAGAAGGGATCCTCAGGAGCGAAGCCTATAATGGGTGGCAGAGCTGGTGGTTGGGAGGCGGGGCTAGTGCTGGGCAGACTTATACGGTCTGTGCCGGGGCTGGTGGTTGGGCGGCGGGGATAGTGCTGGGCAGACTTATACGGTCTGTGCCAGAGCTGGTGGTGGGAGGCAGGACTGGTAGTTGGGAGGCGAGGATAGGGCTGGCCAGACTTATACGGTCTGTGCCCTGAAGAGGACAGTACAAATAAAAAAGTAGCACATATGAATTTATCTTCTTGGGCAGACTGGATGGACCGTGCAGGTCTTTTTCTGCCGTCATCTACTATGTTTACTATGTTTACACTGTTGCAAGACTTGATGGTACCCACCTCATCATTGGTCCTCAAAAATGTTTAATGCAATCTTTCATACGTTTTATTTATATATATATATATATATATATATATATATATATATATATATATATATATATATATATATAACTTTTTTTTCAAATCAAATAATGAATTTTAAATCATAGTCATCTTAAACATTTATGTTGAGCAATGTCAGACGGGGGACACAACATCCGACATAACAATGTTTCGCCCATACGGACTGTCTCAAGGACCATTCCCTAAAAAATATAAAACACTGTGTGAGAAAATGTATATTGACCTTCCACTCCCAAGCAATGGAGAAGAAAAAAACAGTGGTGGAATTCAAAAAGGCATGGGATAAACACAGAGGACCTCTAAGTAGAAATTGAATGGTATAAAATACAAAACTCGAATGGCTGTATTTGTGTGGATGTGTTGAGTGGCGCTTAGATGGAGACTCCAGTTTTGAAGAACTAAGGCCAGTGCCAGACAGACTTATGGTCTGTGTCCTGTATATGGCAATCTGGATTAGGATAGAGTGCAGAAGGCTTCAACAGCAACTCCAGTAATTGCAACATGAGGACAGTGCCAGGCAGACTTTGACGGTCTGTGTCCTGGAAATGACAAGATGGATTCACATAGGCTGGAGTGGGCTTTGATGGCAATTCCCGAAGGAGAAAGGAAACATCCTACTCACCCCCATACCCAAAGACGCAAAGAAAAGTGCTAGTGAACTAACCAACTACAGGCCAGTAGCATCCATTCCCTTAATAACCAAACTAACGGAAGGAATGGCGACCAAACAACTCACAAACTATTTAAACAAATTCTCAATACTACACGACTCCCAGTCAGGATTTCAGTCTAACCACAGCAAGGAAACAGTACTAATTACTCTCATGACTAAATTCAAACAATTGATTGCAATTGGCAAGAACATACTACTTCTTCAATTTGACATGTCCAGTGCCTTCGACATGGTTGATCATGGAATACTACTACATATCCTAGAGTACTTCGGAATTGGAGGCAATGTTCTCAATTGGTTCAAGGGGGTCCTACCACACGATCATACCAAGTGACATCTAATTCGACTACATCAGCCACATGGATACATGAATGTGGAGTTCCACAGAGATCCCCCCTCTCACCGACCTTATTCAACTTAATGATGATACCCTTGGCCAAACTACTATCAAACCAAAACCTCAACCCATACTATACCACACGATCATACCAAGTGACAACTAATTCGACTACATCAGCCACATGGATACCTGAATGTGGAGTTCCACAGGGATCCTCCCTCTCACTGACCTTATTCAACTTAATGATGATACCCTTGGCCAAACTACTATCAAGATCTATGATAAGATCTATGAAAGTACCTCTGCACCCTTTGAAGAAGATGAAAGAGATATCTCTGAAGAGAGTTCGTCAAGTACAGAACGGCCTTTTTTATCGAGAGGCAGAGGGAGACGAGGCAGAGGACGTGGGAGCAGAGTGAAGAGACAGGGGATTATCCCACGCAAGAGTCAGGTCAACAACGTCCACCCACGCGTTCCCGACCTCAATAGAAGAAATGGCAGTAGTAAATTTATCCAACTATACACTGTCTGTAGATGAAATCAGGTTACTTTCTAAAGGTCTTTCCTTCGTTCCAGCTAAGTATGTGGATTCCTTTCAAATAAGATTGGAACTAGAGAAATTCATAAGGAAACTACAATTAAAGTTGTTTTTTGGTGAGAATGAAGATCGCAGAACAGATGTATCGATTGTGAAAAGAGAATCGAAATGGCTCCCCCCTGGACCGTTACATCCTAATCTTTCTGCTTTTCGTACATTAGTTCTTCAAGAGTTCGAAGAATTTGAACGAGCTCCACGCAGAAACTCTAGAGGTAATCTAACAAGAAGTGAGAGGGATGCTTTGGAGTCCCTTAAAAATAACAAAGAAATTACTATTAGAAGAGCAGATAAGGGTGGGGCCATTGTGATTTTAAATCGTCTTCAGTATACAGCAGAAATTCTGGCTCAATTACAAGTGTCCACAGATTATTTGCCTTTGCCAGAAGATCCCACACCTCAGCTTCAAGAGCATATCTTGAGAATAACAAAGGAAGCCTATGCGACAGGGATCTTGACACAGAAAGAATTTCAATTTTTGAACACGATGAATCCTAAGATACCTGTTATCTACACATTGCCTAAAATTCATAAGAGACTTATCGATCCGCCAGATAGACCTATCATATCGAGTAGAGGCTCATTGTTAGAACCTCTCTCGATGTTTGTTGATTGTTTTTTGCAACCTTACATAAAGGACACCACCCACTTTCTACAACTATTAGAACCATATAATGGAAAAGTAAGTGGTATGATTATGGATACTTTAGATGTGTCCTCCTTATATACAGTTATACCACAAGATGAAGCCCTTGAGGTGATCGAAATGTTTTTAGTAGAACGAGAACCTAGTCGGTTCCCTACATCCTTTATCTTGGCGTTAGCGGAACTAGCGATGAGGAAAAATTTTTTCTTGTTTAATGATCAGCTGTTCCAGCAAGTGTCAGGTGTCGCCATGGGAGCAACCATGGCACCGTCAGTGGCAAACCTATATATGAGGGCATTCGAGCAGAAATTCATCTATACAACTGAGCTTTATCAGTACGTGGCTTTTTGGGTCAGATTTATTGATGATATCATTCTAATATGGACTGGCAGTGAAGATCACCTTCTGCAGTTTGTGTCTGTCTTAAATAGAAGTCATCCACAGATTAAGTTCACAGCACAGATGGATGCAACGCAAATCTCATTTTTGGATGTATTGATCACTAATATGAATGGAGAGATTAACACCACTGTATTCCATAAATCAACTGATAGGAATACTTTTTTAAACTATGATAGTTGTCATCCAAGACCTTTAAAAGACAACTTACCTTTCTCTCAGTTTCTAAGACTTCGGCGCATATGTTCCATGGATGATGAGTTTAAAGTGCAATCCAAAAGACTTTCACAGAGATTAGCGAAGAGAGGCTATCCTGAATATATATTACAGAAGGCCTATAAAAGGGCTAGATGGAACACTAGAGAGTTGTTACTGACCCTGAGGACTGACAGGTTGAATGTTTCAGATGATTACATTACTTATGTTACTCAATACAGTATGGACTCCCCTAAAATAGTGAAGACTTTGAAGAAACATTGGACTTTAATCAACACATTACCAGGCTTTGAGAACGCTAAATTGAGGTTAGCATATAGTAGGAGTTTAAATTTAAAAGAACATTTATGTCCAGCAGTTTTACCAAGTTTGTTATCTACTGCTGGACCTCCTGACAATATGAATGGCCATTGGAGATGCGGTGCCTGTAACTATTGTGCGATTATGGACGACACCCATGTGTTCATGAATCCCCTTGATGACAAGATCTATGTATTAAAACAATACACCAACTGTAGATCAAGTGGGGTAGTTTATTGTCTACGATGTCCTTGCAATAAGATATATGTGGGGCAGACGATGAAGATGTTAACAGCAAGACTGAGTGAGCATAAGAGCTCTATTTGGACCAAACGGACTGGGCTGCCGTTAGCGATGCATTGTAATATTCATCAACACTCCTTTGAGGATTTGAGATGTGTAGTGCTTCAATCTACGTATCAAACTAAAAGAGGTAGAGATTATCAGAAGTTTCTGCTACAATGTGAGCAAAAATGGATATTTAGATTACATTCCCTGCACCCGACAGGTTTAAATCATCGGGTTGAGTGGAGTCACTTTTTTTAGAGCTTTCCTATTGGTGTTTTGACTTGACAGCGTCTGACGTCAGATTTTCTATAAAGCAGCCATTTTGACCTGTCTGTGAGTCAATAGGAGAGCGTAACATTTTGAGCTGACTTCTCTTCCAAGTATGTGTGTGATTTTTTATGATTTTCTAAGTTATGATTTAACTGTAGTGCTTTCTTTAATGTGAATATTTCTTCCTTAGACAGTGCGTTAGAGGCCCTGAAGCAGCCTTGCGAAATGCTGGCCATCGTCGGCCCCGCACTTGTGGAGAGAGAATTCAGCGGTTTACGCAACCTATGAAGCACCCACCATTAAGATAAGTGTGGTGTTTATTTAATGATGAGAGTACTATTAGTAAAAGTTTACTCATACAAATTAAGCAAAATTAATTAAATTTAAATAGTTTAAGCAGTAGCGGTTTTTTGTGCCTATGATGAAAGCAGGGTCCTTTTGACCCGGCATAGCTTCTTCAGATCAATTCAAGACCTGGAAGCTTTTTGAGCTTTTTCCGCTATTGAGGTATATGATTTGCTACCAATAGTCATTTTTCTTTGACAGCAGTTCTTATTGTGTGTTCAAACTACTATTAAACCAAAACTTCAACCCATACATATTCACAGACAACGTAACGATTTACATCCCATTTAAACAAGATTTAAAGGAAATTTCCAGTGACATCAACCAGAGTCTACATATCATGCATTCATGGACGGATGTATTTCAGCTGAAACTCAATGCAGAAAAAACCCAATGCCTAATACTCACATCTCAACATAACACAAACAAATTCACCACCATTAACACATCAAAACTGAATCTTCCAATTTTGGACACCCTAAAAATTCTTGGAGTTACCATTGATCGACACCTAACTCTTGAGAGTCACACGAAAAACACAACCAAGAAGATATTCTACTCAATGTGGAAATTAAAAAGAGTAAGACCTTTCTTCCCAAGGACCATCTTCCATAACCTGGTACAATCAATGGTACTCAGCCATCTAGACTATTGCAACACACTCTATGCTGGCTGCAAAGAGCAAATAATCAAGAAACTTCAGACAGGCCAAAACACTGCAGCTAGACTCCTATTCGGTAAATCAAAATATGAAAATGCTAACCCCCTACGAGAAAAGCTACACTGGCTCCCACTAAAAGAATGCATCACGTTCAAAATATGTACCCTAGTTCACAAAATCATTCATGGAGATGCCCCAGCCTACATGTCAGACCTGATAGACTTACCACCCAGGAACGCTAAAAAATCATCCCGCACATTCCTTAATCTTCACTTCCCCAACTGTAAAGGTCTAAAATACAAACTTACGCATGCATCAACCTTTTCCTACTTGAGCACACAATTCTGGAATGCGCTGCCGCGCAACTTAAAAAGGATCTATGAACTAACTAACTTCCACAAACTACTGAAGACCCATCTCTTTAACAAGGCATACCACAAAGATCAACAAATGTGAACTCTTACACATATATCCAGAATTGCCTTATGATATTTGCTTGTAATACTACTATCATGCTTTATGATTATCATGTTACCCAAGATCCTTATGCAATACTAAATGTCTATTTTCTTATATATTTCCACTAATCATGATGTAGTGTAAGCCACATTGAGCCTGCAAAGAGGTGGGAAAATGTGGGATACAAATGCAATAAATAAATACATAAATACATAAATTCCAGTAGTTGGAACCCATGGACAGTGCCAGGCAGACTTCTATGGTCTATGTCCCAGAAATGCCAAAGAAAGATAATGATCAAGTATTTTATATCACATTTATTGTTGGTTTAATCATGAACTGATAATGAGTGTGACTGTTTGGCAGACTGGATGGCCCGTTCAGGTCTTTATCTACCGTCATTTACTATATTACTATGTATGTGTAAGCAACAGAAGCTTGATTCATATAGGCCAAGTTTTATATTGGAACCTTGTGGAAACTTTAATCCTGGAGCCAGGGCCTGGTTGTGATTTATCTTAAAGACAAGGACTAGTACACACTGTGACTTTGCCAGGAACTGGCCACTCGGAAATTATCCTTGAATCCAAAAGACTGTTTTTGTTCATGCCTATGAAGGGAACAGGCTGTAACCTTCTTCTGAATATTAATAAAGTGTTTCTGTCTTACCTTCAACCCTCTGAGTGCCGGTGTCTGTTAAGCCTCTGTGCCCAACCATTGCTCACGGTGCTATAAACACTATCATTTTTGTGTTCTTTCTGGCTATTCTTCTCCCTATATACCTAAGCAGCCTTCTGTCTTTTGCCATTGCCTTTTTTTTTTACCTATTTGGCTACGTTAAGATTAGCAGCTACAATCCTGCTCTTCTTTTCTGCACAGAAATAATTCACTGTACTGCTCTTTTGGATTTTTACAGCCTAGATGCATGTCTTTGCATTTTTTAGATTAAATCTTAACCCCAAATTTTAGACCATTCCTTAAGTTTTATTAGATCCCTCCTCAAGATATATTCACCATCCAGGGTGTTATGAAAAATTAGAACAATGAACAGAAAAGGCGCAATCAGCAAAACAATAACAGGTAACTGAAATATGGATCAATTATAACACTATCTAAACATTTGTTTACTAACTAAATAGTACCTGGGGAGATCAGGACATATAGCTGCTCACAGGTTATCAAACATAACTGTTCACAGGATCTCAGTAAAGAGATCTTTCACTCTCTTTCCCTGGATAAGACTGGAGAAAAAAGCAAGTACATCCCAGATGAATTGAGCTCCTGGTGCAATCAGAACCCAGAAAAACAAGTTTTTAAAAGTATACTGCATCTTATTTCCTATCTGTGCTAGACTAAAGAAAGAAGTCATTGCAGTGTAACAGCTTTAAATATAAACATGTACCACCTGCTGGCCAAACTAGAGAAATACACTTCAAGAAATAATTAATATAGTTTACAGGCTTAAAACCCACTGTTTTGTCACAACTCCCTCCTTAAAAGAAAGACCCTGGACTGTGGCATCTACAGACCGCTGGTCGGGTCTCAACAGTCCAGTGTCAGGGTGGTTCTAGCTCTTCCTTTCTGGAGAATCCATCAGTATTTCCATGTTCACTGCCCTTCCAATGCTTATAACAGAAACTTTTACCACACTCAGTACATGCTAATGATTTTAATCCTGTATGCTTCATTTTGTGAATAGTGAGGAGTATCTTCCGACAGAAGCTTTTACCACACTCAGCACATATAAATAGTTTTACTCCTGTGTGGATTCTCTTGTGGAGCTTTCTTTCTTTCTGGTTGAAGCTACTGTCATAACCAGGACATGAAGGTATTCTCTCATCAGTGTTTTTCTGATATTCTGTAATGTTTGCTTTATTGATACAGCTTTTTCCATATTCTATACTTGTACATATTCCAGTTTCTTTATTATTTTTCAGGTGCTGCATTAGCTTTTTCCTCATAATGAAATTTTTCTCATACTTAGAGCATATAAAATGTGTCTCTTTTATACATATTTCCTGTTGTTCTTATAGTTCTTCCTTTTGACTGAAGGTTTTTCCACAGTCTGTAAATTTAGATGGTCTCTCTTCAGTGTCAGACCCCTCTAGTAATGTCTCTGCTAGGACGTCAGGTATGGGTTTACTATCCTGACACTCTTCTGGTGTGCTACTCACAGCTAGTACCATGGTTGTGCAATTTGCATAGGCATTTAACATATTTACATGAAAGGTATGCTGCTTTCTGTCTTGAGAGTCCAGATATAACATAGTTTGTATCATTCAGGCGCCTTATGACTTTGTAAGTTCTCGCCCAGTTAGCCCAAAACTTTTTCTGAGAAACTGGGACTAAAACAAGTGCCTTCTTGGCCCTCATAAAACTCTCTCTTTCGGTCCTTATGATCATACCAGGTCTTTTTCTTTCTTTGGACTGCCTGTAAGTTATCTCTAACAAAGCCCACTCCTGACTCTAAAAAAACATTTAAAAGGTCAGCCAGCAGAGCAACCAGAACTTTCCTATGTTCCTTCAATACCCTCAGATGTATCACATTCAACCTCATCACTCTGCCTACCTTTAGTTTATCTGGCTCCTTATCAGTGCAATCTTTTGAAAATCATTCAAGGTTTACCTTATTTTCATTCTTATTTGAGTTTGCCTTTTGTAGCCTATTCTCAGACTGATCACAGATCAGAAATATTTATTATGAAATTCCAATTTATCCTCATCAGCTTCTACATATTTCTCCCCTTCACCCCTAAGTCTCACAATACCACTTTTGCACTTCTGCATATCTAAAAAATGTCTCCCCCTCCCCCCATCTTGCCAAACTGGCTATTTTCTCTTCCATTTACATTTTTACATTTCTGACTACTTTTCTTGCTCCTCTTAGCTTTTCCAGATATTGTTGCCTGTCTTCCTCTTTCTGTAATTCCTTATAGTTTATGAATGCAAAGCTCATTTTCCTTACTTTTTCAGCATGCAAAGCTCATCTTCCTTACTTTTTCAGGTACCTCTTTTGAGAACCAAAGTGCCTTCTTTTCCTGTTACTTTTATTTACATTCCTAAAGGCATTGCCCTTAAAAAGCTCCTTTCTGGTTTGATCACTGTTTTTCTACTTGCCCCAGATGTTCACACCCAGGTAAAAGCTCCTTGAGGTATTCTCCATCTTGTCACTTTTGAATGAGCCCTCTTCGCTCATCTTAATAAGCACATAAGCACAAAAGAGAGATGATCCTTGGTTAGATATGCCAGAGCAAACACCCCTATTGTGGCAGGAAATTGCAGATGTTCAGATGGCCTGTAATCATTCACCACCAAAATAATCAAGCCTATCTAACCCCAGACCTGCTACTAGTAACACTGCCACACCTATAATCACACAAAGTGACAGACATCCACTACCGCATACAGAGAGAAACACCCACAGCTAGACACAGAGACATACAGAGGGTTAGAATGAGAAATGAGAAATAAAGGGAGGTAGGGATAAAGAAAGAATAAGAGAGAAAGACTGAGCAGGCAAGATGAAGGCGGAGAGAGGAAAGAAAATAAGAGAGAAAGACAGAGGAAAGGTTGAAAATTTAGTATGGGAGAAGAGAGAAAGATAATAGAAAGCAGAAAACAACAATGTATGAAAAGTGACACTAGTTAACTACAAACTCTCAAGCAAATCTCCAGCATTGACACTCCTGTATGAATCTGGTTTCAATAGCTAGTTGCTCCAAGGTTAAGGGTCATTTATAGCAGGTATAAAAGAGGACATCTACTTTTGATGATGTACGTGGGTACTGGTATTTATGTGGTTCACCCACTATATACCTATTTCCCACCCAGTGGGTGCAAACTTCTTCGAGCTAGTTCTTATGTGCACATATATTACCCCAATTATAAATAGCGCTGAACTCATAACCCTTTATAATGGTAATTTTATAAAGCTTTCTCCATGTGTAAATCCTGTTTTTACATGCAGAAAGAGTTTTCATAAAAATGCATCACAACACTTATTTTTGTGAGGTCTGCGTATAGGCGTTCATGGGGCATAGTCTGAGTGGAGTGGAGGTGAAGTTTCCAAGTATGCTGGTATTTTATAAAATAGGCAAGTACCTACATAGAGAACATACACACATTTACACCTTTTTTTAAAGGTAGTGTGTGTATTGGTAATTGAACATTATTGGGGCTGCATCTAGGAGCATATAATTATAAAGAAGGCCTATATTGCCTCTGTAAAATAGGTGTCTTTTTGGACTACTGTTATGAAATTACCTCCATACAATTTGGGGTAGATTCAAGAAAGAGCACCAAGATGTAGGCACTGGGATGATGTGTGCTAAAAGTGAATACTATAATGGCAGTTCTGCCTGGAACTGCACTTGTAGAATACTAGCATAAGTCTGCAGTTCCGTGCCTTACTGTAGGCGAGAACACTTGTACTATGTTAATAGCTGGTGTAAGTGCTGCCACCTAACTGATGACAGTTAGGTGCACATCTGCTAATATTCTATGATATGCATGCTTAATTCCTAGGCATCAGGCACAGCAAACAGGAAAAACCTCTACGTAGACAGTTCAACCACAGAAAAGTTCGATCCAACACAGGAGATAATGCTTGAAATATGTTTTATGTGTTGCTTGGACAGAGGTCCCTCTGTCTAAGCAGCAAATAAAGCATAGGGTCACCATAACAAAAAGATTGATAAGCACTGCAGTTCATACTGTCTTATCCCCTTCAGTCTTGATACTTACCTGCTTCATTCACTGAGCTGATTAGAAAGGGGGTGCTCGGTGCTCCCCCACTTTAAACTCACCTTCCTTTTTTACCCTCTTTCCCTCCCCTCTGCAATCTGCCCTGGGCAACTGCAGTTATGATGGGACTTACATTTCAGATTTTAAGAAGGGTTGAGGGGAAGGGATTGATGAAGGGCAGAGCAACCACCCTCCCCTGCCCTCCCCCCCCCCCCCATATACACTTTTCAGCATGCTCTGCAGGAGTAGGGTTTTTTTTTTAATTTCTAGTTGAAAGTATCTCTTACGCCGTAGTGACAGAGTTTCTGAATTGTGTGACAATATTTTAACAAGGATAACCATTCATTCAGGGTTAAAGACTACCAAATTCACTTCCTGTATAATTGGGATTTTAAGTTAGGTTTCTAGAATAAAACATTAGTCTACTAGTTCATTACGTGATCCTTCTATAAATCACTTTGTTGATTTTGATCTTACATTTTAAGTCAATTGAAATGTTTGCATTCATGATTTGTTTTAATTCAAATATGGATTACCTAAAATGTAATGGGATAAGTGTTCCTTGCAAATATGATAAAGCTGAACAAAAGGCAGATTTTTTTTGTCTGTCCCTTTAATATGAAAAAAAAAGCATAACACTTTTTGCACATGGCATGCGCTATGCATAACCAGGTTAATTCCCATTGCTTTGGATTTTGGAAGAGAATCACACATTGTCACACGTAAAGGGACATTTCAGCAGTAATTTTCATTTCCAAAAGATTAGAAGTGAGACATGTAACCACAAAGCTGGTTTATGTCATCTCTCTGTTGGAGCCAACAGTAATGCCAAAAATTAGGTATCTGATAGGTTTGTGAGAGAAACAGATGCAGAATGATGCATTCCCATAATTTTGAGATTCTTTCTTATCTTTAAGCTAGAAAGCACATTCCAGCTGAAGGACATCTCTTTTACTAGGTTTACAATATCCAGAAGAAATTACTGAATCAAGAAAATTACCAAGTTGATTTGAAACTGATGTCACTCTTGAGGGATTATTAAAGCATAAAAATACAGTTCAAGTACTGTTACACAGTTATCCATCTCCCTTCAGTGAACATGCTTTTTGGCTATTACAAAAATAATGTATACATTTGAAAGGACATATCAAAATTGGGGAAGGGGGAGGGGAGGCTAACCCATCTGAGGACTATTCTCCGAGCTTTTTTGGAAGCAGTTTAATTTTGCCAGCTGTCCGCTAAAGAAATCTAGCCAGGTGGGGCTTACAGCCCATGACTAAGGAACCTACCAGTGCAGCTGTCCAGACTGCCCTGAGGATGAATTCAAACAAATGGCAAGAATGAAAGGATCAGTTTTTGTTTTCAAGAAAGTAGCTACCTTCTTTGGTTCATTTTCTTTTCCCCTATGCTTCGGCTAACTTACGTTCTCCCAAGGTTTTACAACCTAATAGAAAAATCACTAACATCTTCTTGATAGTGGTGATTTAATCTGGTTTTTAAATGAACATGTATTTTACTTAAATACATATGACTGCCTGGTTAAATCTGTGGATGTAGTACTGATAGATTTCTGTTTTGCACACATGGCTTTTCTTATTTTCTAAGTTGCTAAAAGGTGCTTTTAGACACAAATGCAATGCAAATTGTAGAAAAAAAAATCATCTATATATTGCTTCAATAGTGGAGCTAAAAATGTAATATTCTAGTTTGTACATGGGTGTTAGTCTAAAGCAGAAGAATTCTAGATACCTCACAGACATGTATCTTCTTTGGAGTATTACTAGTATATGATCAGAGGCAGCAATATTATATCACCTCCTCATTTTTTTCCGCACAGTTGTGTGTAAAGAGAATCTCAGAATATTAATAACAAGAACTGTTGTTTTGCTTTAAAGAGAGAGAAAAGGTCTTTGTGATTTTTGCAGTGGATTAAGAGAAACCTAATTGTAGGCATTCATACTGCTATAGTAGAAACACTTCAAGCTGAACTCTCCCTTTTCCAAAAATTAGCAATTGGCAGCCCTTTTAGAAGTTGTTAGGCTAGTTTACAATACTAGAATCTTGGGCTGGTGGAAATGTAATTGCCAGATACCCAAGACCTACATGATTCTCCAAGGAAATGGCTGAAAAAATACAAGCATAAAGATTAGCATTCAGAAAGAACACAGTGAATGATTAGCAAACAGAAGAACACAGAGAATGTAGAAAGAAATCAGGAGGGCAAAATCACAAGTGGAAGAAAAGATTGTTAAGGATGTAATGTGAAGTGACAAGACTTTTTTCAGATATTTTAGGGTACGGTGGAAATTTAAATGCTGGGTGCCCATAGCCAATGTGAGGGAGAGGGGGAGTGAAAGACCTCTTCATCACCTCCACTGAACTTTATCAATGGATAGGGGTTGATTGCTTCATACATTTTTGAAGAGGTAGGTGATGTGAAGGAAATGCATCTCCCTCTACAGCAGAAGTTTCCAACCCAGTCCTTGGGGCAAACCTAGCTAGTCGGGTTTTCAGGAGGTCACAAGTAGATGGATGGCTCTCATTAACCATTGTTCTCCACAGTCTCAGAACTGGTACACAATCTGAAACCATGTGGAAATTCTGCCTCGTCCTCTACATGGGCTTCCTGTTACTAGAGAAAACTATGCAAGGGTAGGGCTTCTATAAGGTCTAGGACTGTATGCTGGCTCTGAGGACCCACATAATGTTTGCTCTTCTGCTTCTATTCCTGAATCGGCAGCAGATGAAGATTGCAATGGCAGGGCAGATGGGGATTAAGGCATAACTCCAGTGATGGTACTCTGGTACCTATCATATTTTGGCACCAGACTAGAGGTAGTTTCTTATCTTGCCTATGCCTATATCTGCCTCTGATGAAGGGTTCTAAGTGTCATGTGTTGAGGGTAATGAGGAAAAGGCAGAAATATTAAACAAACACTTTTGTTTGGTATTCATTGAAGAAGACCCTGGAGAAGTTCATGTGGCAAATGTATACTTAGGAATGACAGAGATACTGGACCATTCATGGAAGAGAGTATATATGAAGAATTTGTAAACGGAAAGTGGACATAGCCATAGGGGTAATATGAGATACATCCCAGGATATTAAGAGAGCTTGGAAGTTGCCTCAGCTGGGCCCACCGAAGAATCTATTTACTAGATTCATTAGAGACTAAAGTGGCTCTACAATACTGGAAAGGAGCAAATATATAGTCTCTCCTAAAGTGGCACCAGAGAAAAAGTTAAGAACTATAGCCCTTATCGCAGCGGTTTCATTTTATTATTCTTTCCAAAACAACAGAATGTTTGGCTACCATTTATTGCATTTGTATCCCACATATTTCCCACCTATTTGCATTACCGCCGGCTTTTTAAAAGGGAGGTTAATGTAGCATTAACCTCCCTTTTACAAAGCCATCTGGTAATGCCGGCACAGCCCATTCACTTTGAATGGGCTGTGTCGGCATTACCACACCGGCAGCTGCTAGCGGGACTTTGTAAAACGGTAAGTTGTGTGAATTTTGAGTTTAGCATAGAAGCACTTAGCACCTCCTATTTAGGTGGTCCCACCTTAACTGCAAAAGTGCACAATTAGCATGTGGTATGTGCAGTGCTCTAACTAAAAAATGCTTCCATGCCCATTCTCTACCCATGATTCATCTCCTAACACAAAAAACATATAGGGGCCTGTGAAGAAACATGTTTTAAGCATGTAAAATTTATTGATTTATTGGATATTTCCTACATTATGTTTTGAAGTGTATTTCTGTTGACTAGCAGATGGTGCATGTTAGAGAGAACTGACTTGTCTTTCTTTATTTGGGCACACAGATAATAGGAAGTTGCCTGTAGTGATGTAACCAGTTTTTATTTGTAACTTGACTGTTCTGGGCTCTGATTGGCCTGGAGTTTTGAAAATTACCAGCAGATGCTGACTGTTGCTTCAGTCTTAGCTAGGAAGCATGAGAGATGGATCTCTTTACTGAGGCTCGGTGAATTATATGTCCGATCTTTCCAGGTACTGTTTAGCCAGTATGCAAATATTTAATTAGTGTTATAATTGATCCATATTCAGTTACCTGTTATTGTTTACCTTTTTGCACTATTTTATTCCATTGTTCCATATTTTAAAGAGAGTAAGCATAATTGTTTGTTTGTCCTGTTTGTCTGGACTGATAAAGAATCCTGGCGGTTTGTGTATTGGGTCTGTGAATGTTTTCCAGAAACTGTGGGACCACTGGGAGTGTGATGTCCAGTAACCTAGACTAGGTGTGCCAGGTGTAATTGGCGGCACACGTCCATTGCTGTGTGCCGCCCAATTACCATTGGATTAGCACATGAACCCTTACTGCCAAATAAAAAAGGTGGTGGTAAGGGTTCAGGCAGTAATGGCTGCATGTTAATTGTGAAATTAGCACACAACCATTAAGGAGTCAATGGAAAAAAAAGGCTTTTTATGGTTGAGGTAAATGTGGCCTCAGTGTGTCATAATCCCATGCACTAACACTACCACTGGCCACTTTTTACCATGGCTCTGTAAAAGGACCCCTTAATGCGTGGTGTACCATACCACAGAACCCCTTACCATGCAGTAAACACTCATTAAGGGGTCAGATTCTATATAAGGCACCTAAAAAATCTGCATGGTAAACATTTCTGGCTAAGCGTATTTAGGCACTATACGCTTCCATTTACATCAATGAAAATGTGCCATAAATCCTTGCGCGTAGATTTATGCACACTTGGCCATATTCTATAACTACATGCATAAATTTTGGAATGCCCATGAAACGCCCATTTCCCCGCCCATAACCACACCCCTTTTAAACTGCACATATTAGAGTTTAGGCACAGTTTATTACAGATATGCTTAGTGAGTTGTGTGCATAAATTCTAAATATTTCCAATTAGTGCTCATTGTTGCTTGTTAGGTGCTGGTATCAACACTGATTAGCTTGTTAAGTCAATTAAGTTACACGTGTTGTTATGGAATACGCTTAGATTTCAGCACAGAACAATAAGCACAATATATAGAATCCAGCAGTAAGTGCTTAATGCAGTTTTGTGAAAAGGCCCCCTATTTTGTGCTGAATATCTTTGCTGATTAAATCAGAAATCCACCCCAGTTACACGTTTGACCTTCTCCCGTTTTTGCTTAGCAACAAACTTAATGCAGAAAAAAACACAATGTCTCATACTTACTTCACAACATAACACAAGTAAGTTCACCACTATAACCACACCAAACTTTTCCCTGCCCATTTCAAACACACTGAAAAATTCTCAGAGTACCATTGATCGAAATCTCACACTTGAAAGTCATGTGAAGAATACAAATGTGGAAACTCAAAAGAGTAAAACCTTTCTTCCCAAGATCATTTTTTGCAGCCTGGTACAATCAATGGTGCTGAGTCGTACTGCAATGCACTCTACGCTGGCTGCAAAGAGCAAATCATTAAGAAACTTCAAAAAGCCCAGAACACCGCAGCCAGACTCATTTGGAAAACAAAATATGAAAGTGCAAACCCCTAAGAGAAAAACTACACTGGCTCCACTTAAAGAACGAATCACGTTCAAAATCTGCACTCTAGTTCATAAAAATCATTCACGGAGATGCCCCGGCCTACATCGACCCTGCCACCCAGAAACGCCAAAGATCCGCATGCACATTTCTTAACCTACACTTCCCCTGCTGTAAAGGTTTAAAATATAAACTAACACAAGTAGCCAGCTTTTCCTATATGAGCATGCAGATATGGAATGCCCTGCCACGTAACTTAAAAACAATTTACAAAATAACTAACTTTCGTAAATCTTTGAAGACCTATCTCTTCAACAAGGCATACCAAATGGAATAATAGTTATTTATAACACATCAACACTCCACCTAGTTTCTGACTATTTTCTTTTTACATCTGTTCTCTACGGATTACCATTGTATGTTTCACCCTGGAATGGCGATTGCCTTAACGGGACCTTGTAAGCTACATTGAGCCTGCAAATAGGTGGGAAAATGTGGGATACAAACAGTGTGCTCTTTCTAGCAAAAAAGGTGCCAGGCCACCCTTCATCGGTGGGTTGATCACTGAGGGACCCACCCCACAATAGCCAGGCCCCCTGCAACCAGTCACAGAAATTATAACAAGGCAGAATTAGTGTGTAGAGCCTGAGCTCCTTCATTAAAACTTGAGGACCTTGGGTCAATTTTACCAGATAATAGTATCCCCAAGTACCCCCTCAAAAAAAGCCCTGGATACAAATGCAATAAATAAATAAATAAAAATTTACTTCTTTTTTAAGACACAGCTTTTACCTGGTCAGATGGAAAAACTTTTAATAGTTTGGATGTGTCTGCTTAACATTCAGAGACATCTTTACCAAATTTACCACATTATGTATTTTGCTAATTTGGATATTGGCTTAAGAAAGGCTTCGTCAGAAAACAAAAATACCTGTCATGTAACTCTGGATATTAGATCATTTGAAAACCTAAATTGATTTGTACCTTCTGTGTGATGTTTCTTCATGCAAAGCAGGGATAGCCTTATTCATCATTTTGCAGATGACTGAGTGTGGTGATGGTTTTCAGTCAACAGCACTGACAGCTGTAGAGCAGTATTATTCTCATATGGACAAAGAGGTTGGCACATTAGTTTGTGGTAAGGGGCATTTACAGTTGTGGCATTGTGTTTGCAGTTTGCACTAATCCTTATATGGTAACAATTATTTTTATTGACCACAGATTTGTGGTGTGGTTTTAGGAAACCAAGGATGTTATTCCTCTGACCAAGTTACAAAATCTGGCACTCCTATTTGTGCCTTATTTATTGGTATACCAGCCATAAAAGATAATATTAAGCCAGAAGCCTTAAATGGCTCTACCTCTAAAAGAGTTCATATTCCCCCTAATTCTATAAAAGTTGCCAAAAATTGTGCATGCAAATTTGGGTGCACGCCCAATTTGTGCATGTAATTTAATTGAATAATGAATCAATTAGTGCCAATAATTGGATTTTTAACTAGCAATTATTGTCTCTAATTGAAATCAAACAGCATGTACGTGTGCAAGTTTAGGCATGTGATCCGTACATAAATTTTACATGCGTCCCAGAAAAAGGGGTGCGGGAATGGGAGGGTCATGGCATTTTAGATTGGAGCATGGACATGGATTCCAGTTACGCGCACACTTGTAGAATAAGGGCGTTCCGTATGTAAATTTAGGTGGGGCATTTGCACCACATTTTTGTTGGTGCAAATGGATGTGCTTAAATTTACGTGTGACTCCCTGCACTTGAGCGCTATTCTATTAAACATGCCTAACTTTAGGTGTGGCTGATAGAATAGTGCTTAAGCATTTTTTTTTCTGTGCCAAGTTTTTCAGTGTGATTTATAGAATTCACCCCATTGTGCATGTCTGAATTTTCAGTGGGTTGATCGAAACAAAATACTGCAGCTCTTCTTCTGTTGGTTGTAGGGGAGAAGAACTTGGTAATAGCAGAGGCATGCAAATTAACTCCACGCAGCCTATGCGGCCACTTTCACAGAGGAAGAAAAAGTGCATTTATTTAGGGGCCCTTTTACAGAGCAGCAGTAAGCCCAATGTGGGCTTACCGCTCGCTCTTCTGGGACTACTGCTGGCCCAATGTGGCCGCCAACGGCAGTCCCACCCCAACATGCACCATTTTTGGGGGGGAAAAAACCCCAGAAATGGCTTGCGTGGCAGTAAATGGAAACAAAGGGGAAAGAGGGGGGGGGGGTCCACTCCTTCCACAAAAAAACAAACACACCAAACAAAAGGTGGAAGAAAACCAAGTCCAAGTGGCCAGCCAAAACACAGGAGTAAGAGCTCCAAACAAAGTTTTATAAGGACAATAATAATAAAACTTTGTTTGGAGCTCTTATTCCTGTGTTTTGGCTGGTCACTTGGACTTGGGTTTCTTCCACCTTTTGTTTGGTCTTGCGTGGCAGTAACCCAGCGGTAATCAGTTACCACTGGGTTAGCACGGGAGCTCTTATCGCCACCTCAGTGGGTGGCATTAAGGGCTCCCCGTAACATGTCCACATGGTAAGAGTTCTCTTACTGCATGGTCATGTGTGCTTGGGGGCTTTTTACTCGCTGCGGTAAAAAGGGTCCTGGCACATGGGAAAAATGCCCCCCCCCCCCCCTGCTAGCGCAGGGCCCTTTTCCCCACAGCTTGGTAAAAGGACCCCTTAATTATTGTTACACTAGATATACTATCTAATCTAAAAAAATTCTTCTGAGCAGGTAAAAAAATTTAAAATACTTATATAATAATAAATACATGAACACAACAATAATAAAGCCAAATTAAAAAGAAAAAAAGTAAAATAACAGTTGTAGGTAAGGGTATATAAAACCTAAATATCAAAAGATCACTATCAGTAGACAAGGTAATTAAAGAAGCTCAGTAGTTAGTTATAGAACCACCCATATTTAAAAATTGCTAATGGGGATGCCTTGGTCCACCCTTAGAATCACTTCTGTGTAGTCTGAGACTGTTTCTGCAGGTTGGGGAAGGAGAGTGGATCTTCCAGCCCTGCAGATATAGATACATTGGTAATATGCTTAAGTGTACGTGATGTCTGTTTATTGCAGGTAAAAAGAAAGCTAAGGAGAGCTTCTCTAATGATCTGTGTATGTTTATCAGTGTTCATGTCTAGGGGAAATAATGGAAACATATTGCCACCTAATGCAAACTGGATTGGCAGTTTGCCAAGATTAAGTAGCAAATTCAAAACCTACAAATTGGAATTTATTTGGCACTTAGTTCATGAATCTGGGAACTTTGGCAACTGCACTAAGTGTGGAATAATTGCTGTAGTTGTTCCTGTTGTTAATTAATACAAACTAATACTGAAAATAAATGGATTGTTTTATTTTTGAAAATCTGTTTTCTGAAATTCTTACTTAAATTTTTGTTTATGTTTAAAATTATTTTCAAAGGATAATTAATATTATAAGGGTCATTTTTAGAAACAAAAATGTATAGTGTTTTATTTAGTTTTCTGAATTTTAAACCCACAAATTTCTTTGAATTATCAATTGATTTTATGTCCCTAAGGTTTCTCTTGAACATTTACTTAAATGTAAGTATCTAAAATATATGAGCCTAAATTTAGATTTGTAGTTTATTTGACTAAAGTTAGGTGTCTAAAATTAAAAGACAAGATTACTACAGGAGTTTTTAAACTCTACATTGTGGCTGTCCTTTGAGACAGGCGAGCTTGGTCTTAAAGATTTTACCCGTCTTTCTTTGGAGATATTGGACAGGTACACATTACAAACCACTTACAACCTAACCTTGACCCCTGAGGCAGGCGTTTCACGCCGAAACACGGCCCGTGTCAGGTCACTTATCAATAAATCACTCCTGTTGTCTCAGTCTTGAAGGCCCAGTGTTGCTTTTTTTGTCTGTGTGCCATTTATAGAATGCCTTCCTAAGTGCATATAGGACTAGATTCTATATATCACACCTAAAAAATCAGCGCTGAAATGAAATACGCCTAGGCATATTCTATAAAGTATCCCTAAATTCAGGCATTCTATAAAGAATAAGCTTAAATTTCCATGTGGTTTATAGAATACGCCAAGCACCTGTCCACATGAATAAATTTAGTCATGGGTAGTAGCACCAAGTAAAACTTGGTGTAAATGCCAATGCCTAAATTACACGCAGACCAGGTGTATTCCAAGTTTGGTGTGCGCTGAAAACCTGCAGTAGAAAATAATTTTCTATTTTCTACCATGGGGGTCGTTCCCGGCGGTAATAGATTTTAGAAATGTCCATGACCCGCCCATTCCATGCAAATGGCCACACCCCCTTTTCAACTATATGACTTAGAATTTACGCACATCACGTTATAGACTACGCTTAGACAGTTCTGTGTGTAAATTCTAATAAATGCCAATTAGTGTCAATAATGGCTTTTTAATTGGCAATTATCAGCGCTGATTGACTTGTTAACTAATGAAGTTACGCAAACAAATCCAAAATATGACTGGATTTGCATGCACAACTTAAATCACGCTATATAGAATCCTGGGGATAGTGCACACTCTTATCAGCGAACAACATCATTTAAAACGACTGCCCATTCCTACCGGATGACTAGAAGGGGTCCTTACTGTTGCAGCTTTCTTCTTTCCGTTCAGAGGAGTGTCCACTCAGCAACTATTCCAAGACTTGATTGGTCCCATTGGACCAGAAAATTAAGCCAGTATCCCCACAACACTGTCCGGAATACTGTGGTCTGAGTCACAGGACAATATGATTACGATTTAAAGTGCAGTGCCGTAGCGATGGCTAATGGCACCCGGGGCGGGTCGCCGCTGCGCACCCCCCTGGGTGCAGCACGGCGCGATCCCCCCCTGCGGTGCACCCCCCCGGAGCACAACCCCCTCCATCTGCGGCGCACTCCCCCCCAGAGCGCAACCCCCTCCCCGGAGCGCATTCTTACCTGCAGGAGGGCCGATCCACCCCGAGTGCACGTCACTCGGAGTTGCGTTGGCCCCGCTGGTTCCCTGCTCTCTCTGCCCCGGAACAGGAAGTAACCTGTTCTGGGGCAGAGAAAGCAGGGAACCAGCGGGGTCGGCACCCCCCGAGCGCATGCACCGGGGGCGGACCGCCCCTCCCGCCCCCCCTTCCTACGCCACTGTTAAAGTGGCAAGAAAAAAACAAAACAAAAACAAAAAAAACTATTACTTTGGAGAAAAAAAAAAGAAGCGGAAAACCGAACAGGTGAACTCTATCCTACTTCTTCAATAATTTAGTACAATTCTTTAGGAGACAATATACAAAAGCAACTTAGTAATTTGTATCTAAATCATGCCTGTAAAGAAGTCCTTTAGATAATGTAGTAGACCAAATTTCTTTTAAGTTACAAATACTCACAAAAGGTTTACATTCTAAAGAACTGCTTTGGAGATGTGCAGATTTAGTTTGTAAGTACAAAGTGAACATGCAAATTGCCTTATCTTTTGGGATTCACAAACAACCATCATTTGGATTGATTTAATACATAGCTTTTTATCTTTAAAAGTGTTAATTAGAAAATAGAGACAGTTCTCTGAACACTTAAGGGTAATAAATAGATCAAAACAGAAACCAGGCTTCTATGATAGAACTTCTGAAGACTTTCTAAAGGGATTAATACAATTGTCAAAAAGACTACGGTATACATATTAAATAGTGCTACCAAGTTACAGTTACATTTTTAGGACTCTTGCTTCCTAAGCTTTTAAGCATTCATTACTCTCCAAAAATTCAAGGATTTGCTTTCACAACTATAGCACATAGCAAAGAGCTATCATGTGCTCTGTTTGCTGTACAGAAAATAGCCCAAAGTTATTGTACAGAAGTTTGATTGGCACTGCAAGTTAGATAAATTAGAAAAAGGCCTGGTATTGACAAAGAATAACTAGGATCACCCTAGAACTTTCCTTGCTGTGTTTGTGTATAGAGATTAATTTCTTCAAATTTCTAAAGTTATGCTTGATATATTTAAATTCTCTTGTTTTAAAATGGATCAGGCCAATATCAGTCTTAAAGATGCTGACTGCGATGGTCAGAAAATGACCCAGTGTGATATCATGTGAGTGTTGAAGGTGGCCTTTGGATTATGCAGCCAGTGAAGGTTACAAAGATAAAGCAAAACGCTTTACTACACACAAAGACAGAGGCCTGTTATTTCACAGACACAGAAAATAAGGAATAAAGTCTCTTGAGATTCAGAGGCAATCTTTTACATAGGCTTATGGCTGATAGGCTCAAAAGCATAGCATACAGTCTCTCTGCAAGGCTGCACAAAACCATGGTCTGCCTTCAGCCAGGCCTCAAGAACAGGATTCTCAGGTTCTGGTAGCTACATATAAATAGTGAAGGTATAAGCTGTAGAATGCCTTGTCCCTTGCCTGCTCCTCCTTAACCCAACTCTAGCTCCACCTTTTTATACTTCCTGCCAACTGTCCTCCTGGCTCCACCCTTCCTGTATCCACCAGGTACTCACTGTTCTTAAATTAAACACTGAACTTTATCAATAACTTTTATTACTCAAATCACTAGGTATAAACCATATAACAATGTTACATAAAGTGCCCACAGTATTCCAAACAATCCCTCCCCTCTTTCTCACTCACACTCATGCATACCCAATGTTTTCATTATTGCCATAATAGCATACATTTCCTTAAGAAACCCTAACAGCAAATATAAATCATCTGAGCTCAGTTATATTACACATCCACGGGATTCCCCCGTTTGAATGTTCTTCAAAAAAGAGTGTCGTCATTTCCTGACTGCGTAGGTTTGGAAAACAACCCTATGGGTTGTGGAATGTGGTTCTCCTGAGGAAGTTTGAAATGAAATGCGGTCTCGCACAGAGAACCAAGATCTGTTGTGATTGTTTGGATGTGGACGCACTAATGGTGTCTCCAGCAGCCAAACCCTAACCCTGAATGACGCTCACCACATACAATGGTTTATAACTTAAATGATTAATCAACAAAGAAGATTCATTTTCGACTTATCTTATGGCAATAATGAAAACATTGGGTATGGATGAGTGTGAGTGAGAAAGAGGGGGAGGGGTTGTTTGGAATACTATGGGCACTTTATGTAACATTGTTATATGGTTTATACCTATTGATTTGAGTAATAAAAGTTATTGATAAAGTTCAGTGTTTAATTTAAGAACAGTGAGTACCTGGTGGATATATTGAGTAATTGTACTCTAGTTTAAAGTAAATTTTCCCTTATAGGTTAATGTGTTATCCTCCCTTCCTGTGCCAATTCCTCTTTGTGCAGGACTATGGGGCTTAAGGTGGTTCTAACTCTATGAGGGAGTATTCTTAAGGGAAAGGGGCAGCGTCCTATTAAGTCCCTCACACCCAGCTATTTAATCCCTGGCCTAAATGAAGTACTGGTGTTGAATATACAGGGCTTGCATGGGTAGGGTTACCATACGTCCGGATTTACTTGGACATGTCCTCTTTTTGAGGCCAGTCCGCCCATTTGTCCGGATTTCTGGACAAACAGGCGGACAGGCGGGCCTATCCTAGCCTCCCCTCCCCTTCCCTTACTTATTATCTACTGCCCTGGTGGCCTAGTGACCTCCTCGGGGCTGGAAAGAGCCCCCTCTTTCCTGCCCCGAGCGTTGCCTTGCCCTGCATTCTGTTGCTGTGATGGTCTCGGGATTCAAAATGGCCGCCAAGAGTTGAAGCGGCCTCGTGAGACTTCAACTCTCGGTGGCCATTTTGAATCCCGAGACCATCACAGCAACAGGATGCAGGGCAAGGACAGAGCTTCGGGCAGGAAAGAGGGGGCTCTTTCCTGCCCCGAAGCGGTCACTAGACCACCAGGGCAGTAGATAGTAAGTAAGGGCAGGGGAGATGACAAGGAGGAGGGGAGGGGAGGGGAAGGGGGAAGGGGAGGGGAATATGTGACCCAGGGGGAGGGGAATATGTGACAGGGGCAGGGCATGGGCGGGGCAGGGGGTGGGACATGTGTCCTCTTTTTCAGAGGACAAAATATGGTAACCCTATGCATAGGCTTTGACTGATAATCAGATTTGTGTTCTAAATTTAGCTGCTTTGTTGTCTGGCTGGCAGCCTGATTATGACCCCTGACCAGATAAATGCCAGCTCCACCCTGACTCCGCCTAGGGACCACTCCAGTACCACATGGATAGTGCATTGTTAGTCTCCAGAGATCACTCAGTAATCATGAGCTAATTGGATAGGAGCCTCCTAACCAGTTATTTCTTGCTGAATATCATCCCAGATATTAGGGGTAATTCTCCATAGATCACCTAAAGTTAGGCACTGGGATAATGTGCCCCAAGTATGAATTCAATATCGGCAATTGAGTATGCAATTGCCCTTATGGAATACTAGTGCAAGTCCACAGGTACATGTCTAACTTTAGGCATGAGCAGTTACACTAGCTTAATGGCTGTTGTAAATGCTTGTGCCTAAATGAAGGCAGCTAGGGGGTCCTTTTACAAAGGCGTGCTAGTGTTTTTAGTGTGCGTTCATAATTAGCGCATGCTAAACACTAGAGATACCCATAGGAATAATAGGCATCTATTACTACTACTACTACTTATCACTTCTATAGCGCTACAAGGCATACGCAGCGCTGTACACCATACACAAAAAGACAGTCCCTGCTCAAAGAGCTCACAATCTAAACAGGACAGACAAACAGACAGAACAACTAAGAGGTAAGGGAATTAAAGAGGTGGGGATAAAAGGTACAGGACAAGTGAATAGTGGTTAGGAGTCAAAAGCAGCGCCAAAGAGGTGGGCCTTTAGCCTGGATTTGAAAACAACCAAAGACGGGGCTAGACGTACAGGCTCGGGAAGTCTATTCCAGGCATGAGGTGCAGTGAGATAAAAGGAACGGAGTCTAGAATTAGCAGTAGAGGAGAAGGGGACAGACAAGAGAGATTTATCCACAGAACAGAGTACTCGAGGGGGGATGTAGGGAGAGACAAGAGTAGAGAGGTACTGGGGAGCAGTAGAGTGAATGCACTTATAGGTCAGTAAGAGAAGTTTGAATTGAATGCAGAAACGGATAGGGAACCAGTGAAGTGACTTGAGGAGAGGGCTAATGTGAGCATAGCGACTCTGGAGGAAAATGAGTCGCGCAGCAGAGTTTTGGACTGATTGAAGAGGAGAGAGATGGCTAAGTGGGAGGCCGGTGAGAAGCAGGTTGCAATAATCTAGGTGAGAGGTGATAAGAGTGTGGATAAGGGTTCTGGTAGAGTGCTCAGAGAGGAGGGGACGGATTTTGCTGATGTAATAGAGAAAGAAATGACAGGTTTTGGCAATCTGCTGAATGTGAGCAGAGGAGAGAGAGGAGTCGAAGATGACCCCAAGGTTACGAGCTGATGAGACAGGGAGAATGAGAGTGCCATCCACAGAAATAGAGAAAGGGGGAAGAGGAGTTGTGGATTTAGGGGGAAAGATGAGAAGCTCGGGTTTGGCCATGTTAAGTTTCAGATAACCTTGAGACATCCAGGCAGCGATATCAGATAGGCAGGCTGATACTTTGGTCTGGATGCTGGTTGAGATTTCAGGGGTAGAGAGGTAGATCTGGCAGTCGTCAGCGTAGAGATGGTATTGAAAGCCATGGGAAGGTATCAGAGAACCAAGGGAAGAAGTGTAGATGGAGAACAGGAGAGGACCGAGAACAGAACCTTGAGGTACACCGATTAGTAATGGGATAGAAGTGGAAGAGGATCCACCAGAGTGTACACTAAAGGCGCAAAGCGAGAGGTAGGAGGAAAACCAGGAAAGAACAGAGCCCTGGAATCCAAGTGAAGACAACGTATCAAGGAGTAAGCTGTGATCAACAGTGTCAAAAGCGGCGGATAGATCAAGAAGGTTGAGGATAGAATAGAGACCTTTGGATTTTGCAAGTAACCAGTCGTTGGAAACTTTTGTAAGTGCAGTTTTAGCGCGCCTTTGTAAAAGGACCCCTAGGTGAGAAACTGCTAGTATACTATAACCCGTGCACATAAGTGCTGGGCAAGCCCTTGATCCACCCTCTCCCAAGTCCATGCACCCATGCAGTTGTGCACTATGGATTTTGAATGTACATTTTGTAGAAAACCGACTAATAGCAGTTATGTGTTTAACTGCTATTTATTTATTTAAACATTTAACCACGCCATCCACAGTTCTAGGTGGTGAACATAGCCATACTCATAATAAATTTCACAACAAAAAAACACCTTACAAAGCAAACATAAAATAGACAAAAATAACTAACACTATAAAACACTTAAAAACAGTTTGTAAAATCATATGCACAGAATTAAACGCTTCACAGGTCAGAAAAAATGCCTAATTAATAAGCAAAATTAAATAAGTAAGCCTGCAATTTAGTTTTCTAAAATGAACAGAATCTCCACTATGGAGCTCAAAAGGAAGCACCAATTACTTCAAGTAACAGAAATTATAGACAATTATTGCTCGTTAACAATTAATAGATCATTATTACATAACTAGTGCAACCAAGCCCGTTTCGTCAAAAATGAAATGGGCCCTAGGAAGGCTCTCGTCTAAGCGATTTCTCCTCTCTTCCCTGCCCTCCCCTCCATGTCCCGCCATCCTCCCCTCCATGTCCCGCGATTCTTCCCTCCCATCCCCTCCGTGTCCCGCAATTCTGACCTCCCCTCCATGTCCAGTGATTCTCCTCTGCCCTGCCATCCCCTCTGTGTGCCACAATTCTCCCTTCGCCTCCCATCCCCACAATGTCCAGTGATTCTCCTCTGCCCTGCCCTGCCCTCCCCTCCGTATCCCAGGATTCTGGCCTCCCCTCTAAGTCCAGCGATTGTCCTCTGCCCTGGCCTCCCCTCCATGTCCAGCGATTCTCCTCTGCCCTGCCCTCACTTCAGTGTCCTGCAATTCTCCCCTCGCCTCCCATCCCTTCCATGTCCAGCGATTCTCCTCTGTCCTGCCCTCCCACCCATGTCCCGCGATTCTCTCCTCTCCTCCCATCCATCGATTCTCCTCTGCTCTGCCCTCCCCTCCATGTCCCGTGATTCTGTTCTCCCCTCTATGTCCAGTGATTGTCCTGTGACCTGCCCTCCCATCTGTTCGTAACATCCTGACGTCAGCTCACCTCCAGCGTTCCCTTCCCTCTCTTTAGACGAAATGACATCAGAGGAGGGCGGAACAGTGAGAGGGAAGGGAACGCTGGAGGCGAGCTGACGTCAGGATGTTACGAACCCAGCCAGCCAACCATAGAATGTTGAGGTACAAATTATTATATAGATGGGGTCCTTTTATCAAACACCAGTAAAAAGTGGCCTTACGTAGGTCTTTCCTGTTTGTTAAGGCCATTTTTACTGCTGGAGTAAAATAGCTGAATTTTCTCTCTTTTATTAATCCCTATGCACTCATTTTGCCATTAGCGTGTGAGCCCTTACCGCTAACCATTATATTGGGCTCATGCACTAAATACTGTATGTGCTAATCTGTTAGCATGTGGTAATGTAGCAGCGCTGATTAGCACAGAACATGCCCTCTCTCCTCCCCAAACATGCCCCCTGCACAACAAAAACAATTTTAGCAGGTAGGTAACAAGCACACATCCCCAAATTACGTGGGATGCCTCAGCACGCCCCTCAGTACTCCATTGTTTGCTGCAGTAAACACATATTAGTGCTTACCATAGATTTATTAAAGAGCTTCAAAGTTTGGCACATAAATGTCCCTATTGTATAACATGCACATGAACTTCAGCTTGGAAAAGAGATGGTTGAGGGGGGGTTATGATTGAGGTTTACAAAATCCTGAGTGGTGTAGGACAGGTAAAAATGAATCGATTTTTCACTCTTTCAAAAAGTACAAAGACTAGGGGACACCCAATGAAATTACATGGAAATACTTTTAAAACAAATAGGAGGAAATATTTTTTCACTCAAAGAATTGTTAGGCTCTGGAATTCGTTGCCAGAGGATGTGGTGCAGCAGTTAACATATCTGGGTTTTAAAAAGGTTTGGTCAAGTTCCTGGAGGAAAAGTCCGTAGTTTGCTATTGAGATAGACATGGGAAAGCCACTGCTTGCCCCGAGATTGGTAGCATGGAATGTTGCTACTAATTGGATTTTCTGCAGGTACTTGTGACCTGGATTGACCACTGTTGGAAGCAGGATACTGGGCTAGATGAACCATTGTTCTCACCCAGTATTGCTGTTCTTATGTCCTTATGCACACTAAGCGTAAAAATGAGCATGCAAATTTATAGAATTTGTGGGGTAAGAAGATAATGTTATAAAGCATTTTCCACATATAAAATATGGCCACATGTGTATGCATGCCAACAAGATGGTGCATAGTTATTCATGTGATGCTCAAAGGCATTCTCACGAGTGTAATTTAACAGTTATAATGCATTCATATATTTTTTTAAAGTATGCACATACAGGACACATTTATTCCTTCTTTGGAGCAGGTGTAAATATATCTGTAATAATTTGTGCACTACTGAAAATCATTCTAATTTTCTGTTTGATAAAAGTACATAGACACCCTCTTATAAAATTGCCCCCCTTGAGACAGGAAATGAAGGCATGGTGAATAGCTATTCTTGGGAGAAGGGGATGATGAGGATGATCAGTTAAGAACATAAGAACATAAGAATTGCCATACTGGGACAGACCAAACGTCCAACAAGCTCAGTATCCTGCTTACAACAGTGGCCAATCCAGGCCACAAGTACCTGGCAAGATTCCAGCACAGTAAAACAGGTTTTATGCTGCTTATCCTAGAATATGCAGTGGATTTTCCTAAGTCCATCTTAATAATGGCTTATGGACTTTTCTTTTAGGAAATGATCCAAACCTTTTTAAAACTCTGCTAAGCTAACTCCTTTTACTACATTCTCTGGCAACGAATTCCAGAGTTTAATTACTCGTTGAGTGAAGAATATTTTCTCCAATTAATTTTAAATGTACTACTTAGTAGCTTCTTTGCGTGCCCCCTAGTCCTAGTATTTTTGGAAAGAACAAACAAGCAATTCACATCTACCTGTTCCACTCCACTCAGTATTTTATAAGCCTTTATCATATCTCCCCTCAGCCATCTCTTCTCCAATCTAAAGAGCCCTAACCATTTTAGCCTTTCCTAATATGGAAGTTGACCCATCCCCTTTATCAATGTAAAAAATGAGATACTTTGGGGCCTATTTGCACTGAGTTTTGTACCTCATGCATAGTAACAGTCAATATTAAGGTGTGTTAAGTGCAAAACCTCTGTGGTAGAAGTTGGAGCATTCCCAACATTCTTTAGAGAAAGCAGCCACAGCACTAACGGGGCGCAATGGTCAGTAATTGTTCTACATTGACTGCCATGTTATCATATTAATGTACGGTAATGATCTCAAGATTTACTGTAAAGAAACATGTTTAACCCATTCCCTTTCCATTCCATGCCTTGTATTTGGAATTTCTGTGTTAGGTGTTTAACATGGCAGTTAACACACACTATTAATGCCCTATGTTTACACACATTAAACACCTAACACAGCTTAGTAAATAGGCCTCTTAAATGGAAACAGACTCAAGATGCTGAATAAGGGTGGATAGGTCTATAATGAACATAGAGTTACATTTTGTGTTGACTGGGCTCTGGGATGTGAAACATGGTATCAGTCTTTTACCAGTATACATAAACTTTATTATATCTTTTTTTGGCATAATCACTTACAGAAAGCACCTGATGACATGCATGAAAAATTCTAAGCTGTGATGGCAGTCCAAACTACAAGAAGAAGATAAAAATGATTTTGAAATAAGGCTGAATGTTTTATATCTGAACAGATATACATAATGATATGCTAATAACCATATCATATACAAACAAATAGACCCATATGGGTACAGAACCGCTGTTATAACATGTATAAGTATGCTACATAGTTTTAATACATGCATGAAATATGACAAAAAAGGAAATGATCAAAATGACTTGTTCAAATATAACCATCTCTTTATATCGTTCTTTATATATATCATTCTAGTACCCAGCACTTTCGTAGCTGAGGTGTCCACCAACCAACTTGTCTAGTTGAAATTCAGTCATTATTGCTTCCGTGGCTGCCTCAGGCTCAAAACCAATGGTGAAAAATATTTCAAAGTCTCATATCTGTAAAAGAGCTCTAGTTAATACTCCTATTTATAGAACACACTAATGATAATAAAAGTAAAATAAGAAAAAATATAAAAGTGCTATTTTCAGTGCCTGAAGCCTTTAACTAGAAGACTCAATTGACTGGATGTCTCAGTTAGAGATGAGCCATTCTAACATTGAGGCTGATGATCTTGGATTCTAGTGATTTAGGTTATATTTTCATTTTTCAGTCCTGCCCTTAGATCACAGAATCTGATTCCCGTTGTGGAATTTTAACTCTTTGACCCTTCTTTCCTTTATATTAAGGTAAAAAGTGGACCACTAATTGATAGGGAATGACAAAAATATTCAGGCTTGTGAGTAATAATTGTGCACATCCCTTAATATATGCAGGCCCCTGATATTGTTGTATTTGTTGGAAAATCTGGCTTTTGCAATACTGTGTGAGACTACTGCTCTTTCAAGTCTAGCTGTTAGACTATATTTATCTAGAATAAATTGAGCTATATTTATGCTGTTTGTTTAGTGAACCTTTCTATCGAGTGATTTGATAAATATTAATTATTATTTTCTTCTAAATTTCTCCATTTCCCCAATTAACAAATTGAAAACTAGTGCAGAATTTAATAATAGACAGGCATATTTGTACAAGTATAAGCTATCTACAGCTCTCTCTATAAATATGTCTGCAAATATTACGATGAACATTAATTATACCTGTCATTCAATGCGGGGTCCTTTTACCAACCTCTGGCAAAAAGGGCCCTGTGGTAGTGGCGGGGACCATTTTCCCCGCGTGCCAGGGCCCTTCTTACTGCAGTGGGTAAAAAGCCCCTAAAATATGTCAATACAGTAAGCCTATGCTTACCGTGTGGCCATGCGGCGGGGATCATTTACCACCATCACTGAGGTAGCGGTAAGTAGCGGTAAGGGTCCTGCAGAAACTCAGCAGTAACTGGGCAGTGTGCAGTGCTTCCCAATTACTGCCGGGTTAGAACCGTGGTAAAAATTACAAAAATATTTTTTGTTACACCAGAAATGGCACACGCTCGAGGCAGAACTAATGCCATGCCTTCAGTAAAAGGGCCCCTGTATTTTTTATATACTCTTACAAGCACTGTTCCTTCTAAGCTGAGTAGGAGTCCTTCACCTACAATCCTGCCAGTGGGGGGGGGGGGGGGGGGGGGGGTGCTGTTTCACCATCGCATTTTCAATTGTGAGGGACAGGCACATACTGCAGGTCTCCAGGGAATCTGCCTGTCCCTAGTGATTGAAAACACAATATTGAAGCACCACCCCCTACTGGCAGCAATGCAGTTGAAGGACTGCTCAGTTTAGAGGGAACAGTGCTTATAAGTGGCAATTATATAAATTGGTGCCAAGATTTAGGATCTCCAATGCCATGTGTGTAGCATCAATTCTATAATGTATCATGGTGCCAAGATGATATTATAGAATACTTGAGAAAGTGGCTTTAGTGAGCCTAAAGTTAGGTGTCTTCAGTTATGCCAAGTCAATGGCAGTTGTAACTGTCGGCACCTAACTGTGTCCTGAAGTTACATTACATTATATATGTATAATGTAATATATATTATCTCATTATCTCTTGTGTGTATATATATATATATATATATATATATATATATATATATTGCATTTGTATCCCACATTTTCCCACCTATTTGCAGGCTCAATGTGGCTTACAATATTACATCATATCAAGCTTCATTAAAGAGTAGATACACAAAATTAATTACATATAGAACAATTGTAACAAAATGGATATAATCAATTCAGTAAACAAGAAAACAGTCAGAATATCAAGTGATTAGCGATGTGTTAGAAATCCTGTTATTGATTATTATGGTAAGTCTTGTTGAAAAGATACGTCTTTAATGATTTTTGAAAGTTGATTAGGTCGTGAATCCAACCTATGGATCAGGGCAAAATAGTCAACTTCAAACAACATTATCGGGTTCTTGTGCTACGTCGACTGATGAGTGTTTTGGATGACCAGACTGGCAAGGATAAACGTGCTGTTGAACTGACTCGTAATATATCACTGTTGGATTCCCTACATATGCAGAAAGAAGCCTGGAATCATGTTACACAGGCAACCACTGTGAACTGCTACAAGTGGGCAAGTTTTGTTAAGGATGTGGAGAGGGATGAAACAGATGCAGCTGTTGCAAACGTGTCAGATGAACAGGTTATTGACATCCCAGCCGATGTTACTGAAGAGGAGTTTCATCGCTATGTAGTTCTTGATTACAATCTACAAGCAGCTGATGACAGCACTGATGTGGAGATAGTTGCCTACACACTGGCAACAACAGCTGATGATGAAACAGATGATGAAATGAGCAGCGAGGCACATGCTGACGAAATTCAACAACCTCCACCTGTCACTTTTGCAAGAGCGCTGGAGAGTCTCAACACCGTGCGGGCCTATTTGGAGGCCACTGGATGTCAGTGCTATGACAGTTTTTACCATCTGGCAGACGTAGTCTATGGAACTCACAGATCCATTAGTGTACACAGGACTATAACTGATTACTTCAAGTAAGCCTAATGTCAGTTAACAGAGACTGTATACTGTACGTATAATAATAAACAGTACTGTACATATGTTTATCAGATGTCAAGCTTCTTTGAGTCACAACGGTTAAGTGCATGCTCCGGTTAACGGCATGTATTTCTTTGGTCCCAGACCCTTGCACGCATCCCTGTCAGAGTTCAATGTGGCTTAGAAATCAAGGGCCAGGCATACCCAGGATCCAAAAAAAAAACAAAAACTATCATTAAAATCAATTTAAACATTAGATAGTATATATTTTTCTAAATGAGGTCTCACCAGAGTCTTATACGGGGGCATCATCACCTCCTTTTTCCTACTGCCATTCCTCTCCCTATGCACCCAAGCATCTTTCTAGCTTTTGCCCTCACCTTTTCTACCTGTCTGAAAGAGAAGCTGGAGGCACAGTGCATTGTGGGCCTTCTGAAGGACTGGATACAGCTCAGAAGCAGCAGGTATGTTCATGAGCAGTTTATAGCGAAAAATACATACCTCAGAATGTGATGTATATGAGTGCTGTAGTGGGGGGCAGGATGAATGTATAGGGTAGTCCACCTATACATTCTGTCCCACATATGACATGTAGGATATAACTGAGACAGAGGCACATGCCATGACTGCTGATATGCAGAGCTTTTAAAGGGCTAAGGTTGGGTCTGGCAGCACAGATATCGACTCAGCAATGCATGTTCTCTTTAGCACTGCATTGTGCATTCCAATCCATACATATAATAGTGCATGGTGACCTACCTGTTTCTATAGAGGGATATATCTAAGCAATGGTGTATTGTGTTGTCATCTACTACTACTTATAACTTCTATGGTGCTACAAGGCATACGCAGCGCTGTACACCATACATGAAAAGACAGTCCCTGCTCAAAGAGCTCACAATCTAAATAGGACAGGCAAACAGACAGAACAACTAAGAGGTAAGGGAATTAAAGAGGTGGGGATAAAAGGGTACAGGGCAAGTGAGTAGTGGTTAGGAGTCAAAAGCAGCGTTAAAGAGGTGGGCTTTTAGCCTGGATTTGAAAACGGCCAAAGACAGGGCTAGACATACAGGCTCGGGAAGTCTATTCCAGGTGTGAGGTACAGTGAGGTAAAAGGAACGGAGTCTAGAACCTTGTCTATAAACTTTGTGCAGAATATATTGGCTATAAATTGGTCTAATATTACTTCTCCTTATGGATATCAATGACAGGCTAATCTCTAGAAACCAATTCTGCTATGTAAGGGCTAGGAGGTACTGCAGTGGACTTCACATAAAAGGTCCTAGGTATACATCACACCATTACCCCCTTATATTGTAGATGAGTCCTCCAAAACCCACCAAAAACTTACTGTACCCAACTATACACCTATATGTAGGTATAGTAGGGTTTTGGTGAATTACATTCAGGTACACTGGGTATTTCCCTGTCCCTGGAGGGCTTATAATCTAAGGCCCCTGATTACTAAGCAATGCTAAGGGCACACTAGTGTTTTTAGTGTGTGCTAACTGTGTAGTTGCCTATACTGTTAGCCACATAACCCTCCACTGCCTCAGGAACAAACTAAGGGATTTGTTTACTTAGGTGCTTTCTCAAGATACTACTACTACTACTACTATTTAGCATTTCTATAGCGCTACAAGGCGTACGCAGCGCTGCACAAACATAGAAGAAAGACAGTCCCTGCTCAAAGAGCTTACAATCTAATAGACAAAAAATAAAGAAAGCAAATCAAATCAATTAATGTGTACGGGAAGGAAGAGAGGAGGGTAGGTGGAGGCAAGTGGTTACGAGTCAAAAGCAATGTTAAAGAGGTGGGCTTTCAGTCTAGATTTAACAGTGGCCAAGGATGGGGCAAGACGTAGGGGCTCAGGAAGTTTATTCCAGGCGTAGGGTGCAGCGAGACAGAAGGCGCGAAGTCTGGAGTTGGCAGTAGTGGAGAAGGGAACAGATAAGAAGGATTTATCCATGGAGCGGAGTGCACGGGAAGGGGTGTAGGGAAGGACGAGTGTGGAGAGATACTGGGGAGCAGCAGAGTGAGTACATTTATAGGTTAGTAGAAGAAGTTTGAACAGGATGCGAAAATGGATAGGGAGCCAGTGAAGCGACTTGAGGAGAGGGGTAGTATGAGTAAAGCGACCCTGGCGGAAGACGAGACGGGCAGCAGAGTTTTGAACCAATTGGAGAGGGGAGGGGTGACTAAGTGGGAGGCCAGCAAGAAGCAGATTGCAGTAGTCTAAACGAGAGGTGACAAGGGTGTGGATGAGGGTTTTGGTAGAGTGCTCAGAAAGAAAGGGGCGGATTTTACGGATGTTGTAAAGAAAGAAACGACAGGTCTTGGCAATCTTCTGGATATGAGCAGAGAAGGAGAGAGAAGAGTCAAAGATGACCCCAAGGTTTCGAGCTGAGGAGACAGGGAGCCATCAACAGAAATAGAAAACGGGGGGAGCGGGGAGGTGGGTTTGGGGGGGAAATGAGAAGCTCGGTTTTGGTCATATTTAATTTCAGGTGGCATTGAGATATCCAGACAGCAATGTCAGACAAGCATGCTGAAACTTTGGCTTGGATGCAAGGTGAGATATCAGGGGTAGAAATGTAGATTTGGGAGTCATCAGCATAGAGATGGTAGGAAAAGCCATGGGATGAGATTAATGAACCAAGGGAAGAAGTGTAGATAGAAAAGAGGAGAGGACCAAGAACAGAACCCTGAGGTACGCCGACAGGCAGAGGGATAGAAGTAGAAGAGGATCCACCAGAGTGAACACTAAAGGTGTGGAGGGAGAGGTAGGAAGAGAACCAGGAAAGGACAGAGCCCTGGAATCCAAGTGAGGACAGGGTATTGAGAAGTATGCTGTGATCGACAGTGTCAAAAGCAGCGGAAAGATCAAGAAGAATGAGGATGGAATATTGACCTCTGGATTTAGCCAGTAATAGGTCATTGGAGACTTTAGTAAGTGCAGTTTTGGTTGAGTGGAGAGGGCGAAAACCAGATTGTAGTGGGTCAAGAATAGAATTTGAGGAGAGAAAATGAAGGCAGCAGTGGTGAACAGCACGCTCAAGTAATTTGGAGAGAAAAGGAAAGAGGGAGATGGGTCGGTAATTAGAGGGACAAGTAGGGTCGAGTGAAGGCTTCTTAAGGAGAGGTGTGACCACAGCATGTTTAATGGCAGCAGGGACAGTCACAGTGGAAAGTGAGAGGTTGAGAATGTGACAGATAAAAGGAATAAGAGCAGGAGTGATGGCATTAAGAAGGTGGGTGGGAATGGGATCAGAGGAACAGGTGGTACATTTTGAGGAAGAAAGGAGAAGTGTAGTTTCCTCAATAGTAACTTCAGGAAAGGAGGAAAGGGAATGAGGGGAAGGAGAACGGACTAGTGGAGGGAGAGGTGGCGAGGTAGAGAATGCAAGGTTTATCTTTTGAACCTTGTTGGGAAAGAATTCAGCAAGGGTCTGAGGAGATAATGAAGGGGGGGTTGGGGGAGGGGGCACCTTGAGGAGAGAGTTCAATGTGGTGAAGAGAAGTTGAGGGTTAGAGCCAAGAGAGTTGGTCAGTTGGATATAATAAGGAGCAGCAGCGGGATTTGATCCAGCCATCTCTGGATGTGAAGCCCAGTGTACTAACCACTAGGCCACTCCTCTACTCCACTTATATATGGAAGTGCTATCACCTCCTTTTTCCTGCTGGTCATTCCTTTCCCCAAACATCCTTCTGGTTTTGCCATTGCCTTTTTTACCAGTTTGACCACCTTATCATAAAATATGATCACCCTCAGGATCCGCACTTGCGCTCACTTCACCCCCTATTCCATACCATTCCCTTTGGTTTGTGTAGCCAAAATACATGACTCTGAAGTTTTTAGCACTAAATTTTAGTTGCCAAATTCTAGACCTTTCTTCAAACTTCACTAGATCCCTCCTCATGTTAGTCACATATTCCAGGGTATTTACCCTATTCTACATTTTAGTATAATTCGTGAAAAGGCAAATTTAACTGACAGCTGTTCTGCATGGTCACTTAAAAAAAAGAACCAGATCAAGAACTGATCCCTGTGGCACACCACTGGTAGTACCTTTACCCTCAGACTGAACTTCATTTAACTCTATACATTGTCACCTCCCGCTCAACCAGTTTCTAACCCAGTCAGCTTCTTTAGTGCGCATACCAAGAGAGTTCTTTTTATTTATGTCACCCATTCTACACCATGACATGTCCAAGCTTATAGACTTCTCTATTGGTCAGTGCTGCTGAGTTTATACATGTCATGGTTTCTGCCTCTTGGCAGCACTGACAAAGAGAGAGGCACATCATGGCACATCACTTCAGCAGTGCTGACCAATGGAAAGAGCTCCAAGCTTGGGCATGTCGTGGCCTCACATTTCGACAGCGCTGACCAGTGGTGACCCAGGGGGCCAGGTTGCCTAGCAGAGGAAAATGGAAACAGAGGAGGGAGAGTGCCCAAGGGGCAGGGCCATTCCTACCAACGAAGGGTCAGGTGACTTTTGATGCTGAGCATAGATCCGGAGCAGTGGAGCCTGAGCAGTCCCTTTGGGCCCCAGTCTCGGTGACAGGTTAAAGGTAGAGAGTATTTAGACATGCCAAATAGTCCAACTGGAGGTGATTGGGTGACCAGAGGTCAATGTGGGGAGGGAGGAAAGAAGTAGAGAGAGGACTTTTAGATTCCTCTATTTGGATGCCCAAAAGTCCAGCATTAATGTGTACAGGCACCCAAATGGCAAAGTACCCAAAAGTCCCGCTTTGATCTAGGAGAGCAAATTCAGTAGTGTGTTTGCTCTAGACACTTAGGGGTCCATTTACAAAGACACACTAGCGTTTTTAGTGTGCACTAAAAATAAACACGTGTTAAATGCTAGAGAACGTGGTGAAGGCGGTTAGTTGGCAGAGTTTAAAAAGGGGTTAGACAGTTTCCTAAAGGACAAGTCCATAAACTGCTACTAAATGGACTTGGGAAAAATCCACAATTCCAGGAATAACATGTATAGAATGTTTGTACGTTTGGGAAGGTGCCCTTGACCTGCATTGGCCACTGTCGTGGATAGGATGCTGGGCTCGATGGACCCTTGGTCTTTTCCCAGTGTGGCATTACTTACCTATGTACTTATATATTCCTATGGGTGTTTCTAGCATTTAGCATGCACTAAAAACGCTACCATGCCTTTGTAAAAGACCCCCTTATTGAAAACTTGTAGCTGTGCTTTACTGCATGGGTCTGCCTCCTTGGAATTCTCTTGCTTGGAATCTTGTCTTTCCGTAGACTAGAAGAAGTTCCACAACATAGTAAAAACGTAGTAGTTTATATTAGTGTTTAGTGTATAATGATATTTTTAATTGTAATGAATACTTATTGTAGGATTTTGAGTGTTGTACCTTGGATTGGAAGTGAATAATGAAGTATAAATAAATACAAAAAGTTGGACCTTGAGTTTTACCTAACAGATCCAGTTTTCAGGTATCCACAATGAATTTGCATATTTGTATACAATAGAGAGCTCCTTATTGAAAAATATATTTCACTCATATGCAGTTTTTGAAACATTGGCCTATTAGATGATGTTGCAGGACTGTGTTAACAAACATTAGGCTTGACAATGTCGAATCTGAGAGCTGCTTCAGCAAAGAAACATCTTTGGCTACCATTACTATGAATGGAAAGTTAAGAGAGAAACAGAATGATAACTAAGCAAATAGTCTATGAGGCTAAAATAGCTTAAAATGTTTCGTAAAGATTCTTAATTTGATTCCATCATGACGCGTTTAGTAATTTGCTTCCATCTGTTTTAGGCGTCTATGGGCTTGAAAAAATCTTGAAAAGTTTTTCTATTGCATTGGCTTTTGAGATTTGAGCCATTACATTGGACTATCCTTTTAATAACCCCAAGTATCTTGTTGCAGTTGCTACATTTTAATATTACAAACCTGATAGTGTAACATTTGCAGCTATAAATTGGTCTAATAGTACTTCTCCTTATGAATATTAATGACAGACTAATCTCTAGAAACCAATTCTGCTATGGAAGAGAAAATGTTTTTCACGCAGAAAGTCAGGTAAAATTCTGAATCATCAGGCAAGTAATTAGCAGGGCATATAGGCAAGTAGCATCGTTCTTGCAATAGTTACATGGTACCATACTTTTAATGATATATTATTTTACTCTGTGTACAATCACAATAGAGCAACGTTTTACCACAGTCAACTAAAAGTTGGCTTAGTTGAAATATAGTAGTTGATATTTATATTTTTATGATATTGCATTTCATGCCTACGTTGTAAAAACAATTATTTTTAATTAAAAGAAGTTATTGCATCCATATTTTTTTTTACTTTTTTCTATAAACATTTGGCCTGTAACCTCCACTGGCCCCAACTAGAAACTCCCAGGGCTGTAATATAAGCATTTGCACCCCCCCCCCCCCTTTCCAGCATGGAGAAAACTAACACAAACTAGAATTGATGGTAAAAAGTAGCTACAGATTTATTTAACAGTGGGGATGTGCATTTGTTTGTAATGACATAGAAAATGTCAATGATGCAGATCCCAGCCATATTTTATTTCCTTCTCTCTCTCTCTCTTCTATCCCCTTCCTGAATTTCCCCCCTTTTCCCTGCAGGTCCTGCATTCTCTAGTTCTTCCCCCTCTCGCATAGTGTGGTATGGCAGCTCTTACTCTTTCCCTTCTTCTTCCTCCTTCCAGTGGAGTGGAGGAGTAGCCTAGTGGTTAGTGCAGTGGACTTTGATCAAGGGGAACTGAGTTTGCTTCCCGGTGCAGCTCCTTGTGACTCTGGGCAAGTCCCTTTACCCTCCATTGCCCCTTGTACAAAATAAGTACCTGAATATATGTAAACCACTTTGAATGTAGTTGCAAAAACCTCAGAAAGGCAGTATATCCAGTCCCCTTTTCCCTCCCCCCCTACAGTCTGGCATCTCTCTTCTTCTCTCCCCCCCCCCCCCCCCCCCCCATCCCCCAGTCTGGCATCTCTAAAATGATAGTCCAATATAATGACTCAAAGCCAATGCAATGGAAAAATTTTTCAAGCCTATAAACCTCTAAAACAGATGGAAACAAATGACTAAACGCGCCATGATGGAAGCAAATTAAGAAGCATTACGAAACATTTTAAACTGTTTTGACCTCATAGACTATTTGCTTAGTTATCATTCTGTCTCTCTCTGAACCTTCCATTCTTAGTAATGGTAGCCAAAGATGTTTCTTTGCTGAAACAGCTCTCAAACTCAATTGTCAAGAGTAATGTTTCTTAACACAGTTCTACAACATCATCTAATAAGCCAGTGTTTCAAAAACTGCATAATTAATGTGAGTGATGTGCATTCGTTTGTAATGGAATAGAAAATGTCAATGACATATATCATTTCAAGTCATTGGCAAACAAAAATGAGCAGAAAAAACAATTTATATGTTTTTTTCCCCGTGTGCTGTCAATAGTGTGCATTATCCCAAAAGACCGCACGTTCTTTTGTAACGACATATATTCTCAAAGATTGTGCACTATTCAGGAAGAGTTTGCACTCTGCCTTGATAGTGAGTGCATGCGCAAACCATCACGCATGTGCGCAGTATTGGGAAAGGGTGTACAGTCTTCCGGAATAATGTGCACTCTTCATGAAAAGTGCACACTCGTTTGAAAGAGTTCACAATCTTTCAAAAGAGTGTGCACTTTCCAAAAGAGTGCTCATTCTTAATGACATTGCACCTGTGATGACAGAATGGAAAAAAAATTAGAAAAGAACATTCCCAGAAATGACACAGGAAACAATACAAAATAAGCATTTTCTGGCTGCACACCCCTATTTAACAATACAATTTTAACCAACTGGGGGGTCCTTTTACTAAGCTGCATAAGCATCTATGCATGCCCAACGCATGCCAAAATGGAGTTATCACCCGACTACCACGTGGCTCTTGTGGTAATTTCATTTTTGTGCGCGTCCGATACACGCGGCTGAAAAATATTCTTTATTTTTGGGCACGCGTAACGGACCAGTTACCATGTGAGTCTTTACCGCTAGGTAAATGGCTGGTGGTAATGTCTCAGATCCAAAATGGATGCGCAGCAATTTTTACTTTGCCCCACGTCCATTTTTGGCAGAAATTTTAAAAAGGCCTTTTTTATAGGCACGCTAAAAAATGGATCAGCGTGTGCCCACCTCCAGCGTGCCGTCATATCTGACACTACAAAAATATATATTGTTGCGCCTGTGTGTACCTGGCGGTAACCGGGGAGTGCCGCACGCTGCCTGGTGACCGCTGGGTGGCGGTAAGGGCTCTCCCCCCTGAAATGGCATCTGGCAATTACTGCACTCACTGCAAGGCCATTTCTTTAAAAAAAGAAAGACCTACCTTTTACCAGCTGCTGTAAAAGGGGGCCTTGGCATGTGTCAAAAATACACACTGATGCCAGCTCAGGACCCATTTTGCCACAGCTTAGTAAAAGGGGCCCTATCTGCTTAACAGTGGCCAACTGTTTAGGATGCACGGTGTAAAGAGTTGCAAGCCTATTTAATAAGGTTTGTCCAAGTTCAGTCCTTGAGGGCAGCAAACAAGCCAGATTTTCAGATATCCCTAATAGATATGCATAAGAAAGATTTGCATACCCACTAAATCTACTGTATACAGATCTCTTTCATCCATATGCATTTATTACATTATATATTCATTAGGGATATCCTGGAATACTTGTCTGCTTCCAGTCCTCAACGACTAAACTTGGACAAGCCTGATTTAATAGAATGCTCTGGACATAGAGAATATAAAAACCTTTTAAAGAAGTAGCCATGCTAGTTTGGTAAAACAAATCTTACAGAGGCAGGTAGCACCAAATAGACTACCCCATTTATTGAGGTATAAGCTTCTGAGGACCAGAGTCCACTTTGCAAAATGTGTGACGTAAAGTTCAAGAAGTCAGTAAATATACATGAAGATGTATGGGGTAGAGGGTGAGATCTTATTCTGTATTCCTCCTCCTTCCCTCATACATTTTCATGTATATTTACCCACCTCCTGAACTTCACTCATAGGATCCAGATCTGTGGGTGCTAGTGTGTGCTGAGCATCCCAATATTGAGCAAGCCTCTTCATTCTGCCCAGAAAAAATGAGTATTATATTTGATATATTCTTCATGCATCTGACAACGTGGACTGTGGTCCTTGAAAGCTCAAACCTCAATAGATTGGTTAGTCTATAAGGTGCCACCTGCCTTTTGTCATTTTTATAGAGAATATAAGGAACATAAAACCTAATCTTATAGACCCACTTTTCTCCAGATAAGCGCTGCCTCTTTCTAATGTCATGCTTTGCTGAAGTAATTGTTTGAAAGCTAGCAGTAAGGTTTAATGTAACCTTTAATTCAGCTATTGTTAGCACTTTTTTATGCCAATGAAATATTCTGAAATTTGCTTTAGGGTGTACACAATGCTAATATGATACCTAATTATTCCCTTAGTACTGCATAGCCATCATTGACACTTGAGTTACACACACTGCATATCTATAACCATTGACTATTAGTTGGCAGGGTTATACTGCATGAAGTACATAGTAATAAAGACTTAGATTTTAAAATGCTGCTTCAGAAATGTTCAAATTGAAACT